>NW_006263570.1:818989-820296 GCF_000469605.1 Apis dorsata
TTTTTCTTTTTTTTACGCGACCGAAAAGCACGCGAATCATATTTTCGGAGGGGAAATTTCTGTCACGGGTAACGGAGTTATTGAATATTGGAAACGATCGTGATGTTGGCAAGCCGATTCTTCGAAACCGGTTGCCCAAAATTGGCAAAGGTAACTTTTTGATGGTTCTAATTTGGTTTAACCCTTTGAACTCTGGATAATCGTTTATCATTTCCTTTCAGTGGCAGTTTTCGTTTCAAATATTTGGAACAAAATTATTCAGATAAATGATACGTGCTCTAAATATTTTACAATATATTTTTTTTACGATTATTAAACATTTTAGTACTTTTTAAGTAATTTTATAGTATCCTGTCGGAAATTTCTAAAAAATATTGTTACAATGCAAAAATTAATTACAATAAATATCTTTAAAACATAATAATATATGTAAACCTAATTAAATAATAAAAGAAAAGAAAATTATAAATATTAATATAGTATTTTTAATATTATTCTTAAATTTTTAATTTCTTCTATAAAGGAACAAAACTAATTGAATATAACAAATATAAAATTTATAAAAATAAAATTAATAATAATTATAAGATTATTTTTTTTTAAATTAAAAAAATATGAATTACTTTCACGTGCATGTGACGAAACATTCTCTTAATACGATTTAACAATCATCATTCTTTCTAAATTTATCTATTCTCTCTTACAAAGTGTTATAAATACACTTAATTCCTAACGCTTTCATATCGATTATCACACATATCCAAATATATTACAATATCCCGGCAAAATTAAATTTCAATATTTCAAAATTAAATAAATGTTAATTCGACATTTCCAACCCTCGAATTAGTTAATCGTCACCGTCGTTCAAAATTTCATTTGGAAAGCAGGGAGGGGGGAAGGAGAACTATCTAGGAGGCGCATTTTCCTACCGAATCATGTCGCGAAAACGGCTCTTTTGTATTTGCCATCCGCCATAAATAGATGGTTCGTTATCAAAGAGAACAGTTTCGATTCTCTCTTTCCGTGGGTTATAGCGCTTTGGCGAACCGTTCGAAATTTATTAAACGGGGCCGCTCGATACTCGGGAATAAATCGTGAACGCCAGAAGCGGCATCGAGTCGTAAATAACACGCGACAATGGAAATTTATGTTAATACCGGCCGGCCTAGCGCGAAAGGATAACCAAATGAAATTTCATCGATCGTGTATTTTCATAGGCAGATATTCGGTTTTCGATTTAGGAGCGAGAATTGTGAAGAGGTTTATTCTTTCCTCTTTTTTTCTCTCTTTTTTTTTTTTTTTTT
>NW_006263570.1:820537-824507 GCF_000469605.1 Apis dorsata
ATGTTGGAGAAGGGTAATGGAAGGGAATTTTGGTTAATGAGATTATTATTATCGCTGAATTTGTGTAATAGTAGTGTGGTAGTTTCCAGTCGATGTGTTATAACGTATTAATGTATCGCGATGGTATCTCAGAGATGGTATCTCTTTGCAAGGGTTTTATTAAAATTTTATATAAACATATTTTACATGTTGATCGAAAAAATCATTATTATCTTTTAAATATATAAATATAAATGTATATAATATATAAATTTTATCCTTTTTCAATATATATTATCGTTTTATATAATAAATAAAATTTGTAACTTGCAGAAGCTCTAATTAATTCTAAAATATGTTAATGCAAGAAGATTGAAGAAAAACTTATATTAAAATAGTGGAAATTTGAACAACAAGATTGTGATGATATAGATTCTATATAATGCTGTAAAATGGAACTGTGTTTCACTTAGAAATTCGAAAAAATATTAATATTATAAATAAATAAAATATTATTATAAAATACGATATTATAATGATTCTTCGATTTAATTTGCATCAAAGAAACATTTATATAAAATCTTTAACATATTTTATTATATTAAAATAATGACACAATTAAACTATTATATCAACATACTATACGACAAATTTTATTAAAAATTCTTGAAGATTCACTTGTAATAAAATACAATAACTTTAAAAACTATATTATATTTCTTAAATGAAATAAAAAGAAAATGAATGAGTAAATAATTACAAATATAGTCATCTTCGATATCTATCGATGCAGATACTGAACCGTTTATCTGAATAAAATATCCATTTTCAATATCCGAATTGAACCAAATATCCACAAAGAAACGAATCCAACAATAACAACTCGATCATTCTTCGCTCCAATATTTCCAAATACCATTCAATTAGCCAAATTATCTCAAATGATCGCACGCGTCAAGTGTAAATTGCATCGATTTCCATCAGAGCTTCGATTGCGGAAAGAAGAAAGAGAGAGAAAGAGAGAGAAAAAAAGAAATATGCTCGACTCGAGATTCGAATAAGCCACGATATCGAGGAGCAACGATGCAAATCCATAATAACCCTGCCGATTCGAATAGGAACGAGCAACGAAATTCCTCGTCCCTCCCCCTTTCTCTCTCTCTCTCTCTCTCCTCGACGTGTTCTAATTTCGCCCCACGGAGCTTTTAAAACGAAGTACCCACTCGAAACGAGGGGGAGTCCATCGATTCTATGGGAAGTTCACGTACGATTTTTATGGAACGTCCGTATTCTCTTATTCGCGTCGGATACGGTTGAAAGGGAGCCTTTTTGTTCGGGAGGGAAAGTAAATTCCCAGGCAAATTGGTATCGTCCGTTCGCCGTGGCTCTCGATGGAGAAGAATAATTCGACGTTGGAGAAATGGGGGAATGAAGGGAAAAAAAAAAAAAATAGAAAGCGAAGAATATTATGCACGCCCTTTGACGAGACCAGGCGAATGAACCGTATTCCGCTTCTGGTCGAATTGGGCGACATTTCTCGATGAGAAGTTGGATTGGAACGGTGAATTGCCCGATTTTTATCTATTTGTTACTCTTTTCTCGATTTCATTCTCTTCTCGCATTGAAAATTTCTGTCCAATCAACTGTTTAATATCGCGAAGATATGGAGAATTATCGTGTTATAAAGCAGCTGTATTATTGTATTTTTCTTTTTTGTCTAAATATTTTGAATTATTAAATGTGATATATCAATGATAAGATTGGTCTTTCGATTGCGTTAGGTATAATTGAGGAAGGGATAAATTGTTATGGAAGAATAGTTTCTCTTGTGAACAAGAATATAGAACTTCTAAAAATATTGAATATTATAATAAAAGCAATTCAAAAAATAGTTAATTAATGAAATAAATTCAATTTACTAATATTTATAATATTTTTTATAAAAATAGTTATTAATATTTAGAAATCAAGTAAAAATCTTACAACTGGATTAATTATGATTCTTAGGCTATCGAATTTCTGATCTTTTTTCATGCAGATCTAAATTTTAAAGTTGATTGACATTTCTCAATTGTAATTTATAGCTCATCTGTTTTATATTATAATTCACTGAAATAATTTTGGAAAAATATTGTTTGATTGATTTTTAATAGATATATGAATTTACTTCTTTTTTATTTTCGAATTGCATTTCAATTATTTTATTGTATGGCGAATGATACTTATCACGTTGCATTTTGAAATGCATGATTGCGTTTTTTGAACAATTTGTAATCGATCGAGTACCTCGTCATTCGATGAGTTTTGAAGGAATATATTTGTTACGACCATGTCTGGAAATTTATTCATAAATTTTCGACGAGAATATAAAAATAGAAAAATTCAACTTCTAAAAATACGAAAAATCAATATTTTGTATCCTATTCTATTTTCTGTTTGTCTGATTTTTACCTGAATTCTATCTTTTTAATACGCATATATTATTCTTTATCAATAAACAAAAAACACAAGGTGAATAATATATTCATAAGACTATTTCGAAGAATCGATTCTGAGAGCCGAAATTTGGTATACAAAAATATGAAGTTGAAGTTTACTTAATTAAGTTATAATTTAATTTCGCATTAGACGAAGCAAAAACAAAGTACTGAACAACGATATAACGTAACTTTAACGCAAACTTCAATTATTTCTAACTACTATTCCTTATTTTTGTATTCTATTTCCACTTCCAAATATTCTACAAACGTGTTATCCTAGATTCCTAGATCTTGCAATATTTCTTAATAATAATCCAGAATAAACGCGGTTCTAATAGGAGCGACCGACACCAGCGATTACTCACCAGCCTGTCCAGAGATATAACAAAAAGCTAATCGGGTTCGTGCCAGGCTTTAATCAAACGGCCCAGGATGCTCCTGCACAGGCTTTATCTTTGGCTGAAGCACCGCAAAAGTCGTGTATCCCTTTCGAGCCGCGGAACTAATCGAGTTTCCTCGAGCATCCCAACGGACAAAGTGCCCGATGAGAGCTTTAATCTAAAGTGCTCGTACACGTGTGTGTACACGCGCCAGTTTCTCAGCGCGGATAAATACGGAGAGATGCTACACTATGTACTTCCGTTTGCAAACGATTCCGGTTGCCAGGTAAAGAAAACAATGGATTCGGGATTATTCCAGCTATTCGAAGATATGTAACATCTGTGTATTTAGATTGGCTGGAATCGTGGAATTCGTCGGATACGGAGGAAATTTAGAACGGAGAGACGGGATATTTCGATGAGAAACAATTAATGCGAGTCAGATTTGTGTATGGCTGCCTGAAAATTTTAGGCAGATATCCCTTTATAATAATATATATAAAGATGCATCTCGGTATTTTATGGATAGGATAACTATTTTATTTTAGGATAGCATAACTATTTTATTTTAGGTATTTTATGGATCATGACATGATTAAAATCAAGTTAAAATGATGAATTTCATATTTTTCATTTATTTTATCGTCTACTTATATCCATATATCATTTAATTACGATCATTTTTTCATATTCAGATACTACATGCCGATAATTCTATCTAAACAATTAATAATCAATAATTTCTTAATACACAATTTCTTAACTTCTTATATATAATTATAACTATAATAATCCGCATCATTTATTTTATCGTCTACTTATATCCACGATATCATTTAATTATGATAATTTTTCATATTCAGATACTACATGCCGATATCTATTCTATCTAAAAAAATTAAATATCTAAAATTAATAATCAATAATTTCTTAATACACAATTTCTTAACATCTTATATATAATTGTAACTATAATAATTCGCAATTATAAAATTTCATCAATTCCAAACCACCTCAACCGTTCGATTCTGATAGAAACTATCACATCGAAATTCTCCCTCAACCTTTATCCCGAGAATCCTTTCTCGAGCATCCCCCTCCCTTTTCCCCCCTCCCCATAGATATCTCCGA
>NW_006263570.1:824725-825345 GCF_000469605.1 Apis dorsata
CAATCTCGTCAGAAATATCAACCTAATCGTCTTCTCCCAGCTCCCATTGAACGGGTTCGTGGAAACGCTGTATCAGAATCAGAGAGTCCGGAGGAAGTCCGGTTCGGTCGAAAACTGTTAATCATCCGCCGATCACGGGACGTTGATGTTTCATCCGTCCGTCCATCGGTCGATCCGCTGATTGCGAGGGAGGGAGAGGGAGGGGAGGACGAGGGCGAGAGTTACAAATCAAAGTCACCGTTCCGCGCGGATACTGACAGCGGTGGACCTATTGGATGAAGATGCAGAAACGCGAGAAGCGACGTCGTCGTCGTTGTTGAATGTTTGCATAGAGCACGTATATATACACGCGCCTCCATATATATATATATATATATATATATATATATGGAGGAGGATGGGGCTGGTAACGTCAAAACGCGTGCAAAGCGGTGAAGAGAGTCGCATCGATGGACAAACGGGGAGAACAGTGACGGAGGACGAGGGAAATGGGGATGAAAGAGGGCTGTGCACCCTCGCATAAATCCTACGCAACGTCGGTATATACATATTCATACGGTGGCGCAAAACCAACACACATTAATGCGCCGACGATATTAACGCAAACACACGCACACCGG
>NW_006263570.1:825579-831623 GCF_000469605.1 Apis dorsata
GCCAAGAAAGTTGGTGGATGGTGGAAGTTTTTAAAATGGCGCTAATGTTTTTTTTTTTTAAATTTTTTATTCAGCACATCGTCGATCTTCCAAACATCGAATTTCGTTTTGGATGGTGTTAGATCTATGTTCAACATTTTCTAATCGGAGTGGGCAATAGATAATAAAGGCAAAGAGTATTTATTTGCATATACTTTTATTTTTCAACGAAGTGTGTTTTTATTAGATTTTTATTTCGTTTTTAAGATAAATTTCATTGTGTGATTTCTATCCCAAATGAAAGATATTATTTGTTGAAAAATGAATAATATGAATGAAAAAAGTGTAGATGTGCTAATGGTTTTGGGGATATTAATTAGTAGAAATTGCAGAAAATTAGAAAACAAATTTATTATACTTTGTTTACATTTAGATTGTTTAGATTTACATTATAGGGAAATTATTAAATTATTAAATTTCTTTGAAATGAATCTGTTCCATTGCGATTGCAACATTTATTGGTATATCTTTAATCACTGGAGGAAATTATTTTTACGAATATTCTAAATTTCTGTTTAGCATCTTTTTTTTAGCAGATATATATAGTCTCAATTGTCTATTGCACCAGTTTCATAATTAATCAGCTCTATTCATTCATCAATTAACACTAATTCGAAGTTTTCATATAAAAACATATATCATTGGATTTTCCTTTTTATATCAATATATAAAAATATCTCATTATAAGATTTACCAATCATCTTATACAAAATAAAAGTCTATTATTTTTATAGTATCTTTTATAATATTATAAAAAATTTGCTAAATGATACAAAATTCAATATATAACAAATTAGAATTTGAATGTTAATGTCAATATATTGTAGTTATTTGCATTGCTTCATCAACTAGATTTTGATATATGTTTTTATATTGTTAGAATAATAGGATGTAAATTTTTGAACACTATATCAATTATTATTATCATTCATATGAATGAACTTCTTGTAAACCATTCATAAATACAAAATATTTTACAATATTGTATATACAGAGAGGTAAAACGTAGTAACAAAATCATTATTGTACAATTGTGATAAAAATTAATGATTTTTAATAACATGTTTCTAAATAATTATTCATAAACCATAAATATATGAAAAGTATTATAAATTATAATGATAAGAATTTATATATCACTTATTATTTTATGAAATCTTGATATAACCCATATAATATCTCGGCTACCTGAAAAGTAACACCAAAATTATATGATAAACTCGTATACATATTTCTCTTTTTGTCCCATGTAATAGACAAAGCAATTCCTCTTCAAAGCCTGAATTAATTACGAGCGTCCCAAAGGAAATTAATTTTGCATGGAACAAGAGATATAATTATTCTAACAATATTCGTTATCATGAATACGAGTTGAAATTTCTGAATCGATATTGCCAGAACAACGATGAAAGAGATAATTTTTTTTTTTTAATCGCTTATTCATAAATATCTAATGATGATAGAGATAACTATGAATGAATATACGCCTGATAAGTGAATAATTGAAAATTAGAATTTGAAAACGAACGATTCATTGAGATTTATGAAGATATTTTCAAATTTGTTGTTTCTTAATTGAGATTGAAGAAATTTTAGGAATTTTATTTGTCAGAATCAAAGAGAAAATTCTATTATGGTGCTTGGTTTCAGAATTTTTGTATTTTTGCGATTTTCTGGTCTTTATACAATTTTAATGAAAAGAGAATCATTTGGGATTATGTTCTTTTTAATTTTTTTTTAATAAAAGATCTTTGAAGAAGATTTTATGCTTCTGAAATCTCTTTTATCTTTTTTTAACTTTGATGGTATTTTTTATAAGTGCATTAAAACTTTTTTGCACTTTTAAGTATTTATTTTTATTATTATTTTTTTTTTTTTTACTTTTTTTGCTTTAATTTTAAAGCCTTTATAAACTATTTTTTTATAATTTCTATACTTTTTAAAGGATTTATTATTGCATAGTATTTGGTTTGTTGTAACATTGAGAATAATTTTGAAAATATAAAAGTGAAAGAGAAGAGCTTTTCAAACATATTATTTCAGAAGAATTAACAAACTTAACTCTCTCAAAAAATTAAAATATTTATATTTATAACATTAAAAACAATCTTCTAAGGAAAAAAATTTCTTATGTTCAGAATGCAACGAAATTTTTTCTGGAAATTTATTAAAATTATAACTATAAATATAAAAAGATGAATAATCCCTTCAAAAATTTAATTCTAAATTGAACAGAATTATTTTATCTAAAAATTTATTTTTCCAACATATATATAGAGTTATCGAATATTTTAACATCAGTCATCATTGTACTTTTATTATTATTCTTTTCTTTTTCTTTTTTTCTTTTTCGTTTTCTGTGCGATAAGAAACCATTTCTCCGAGAAAATAAAATTCGTTCGATTAAAATTCGTGGATAATAAAATTCCTGGGATAAAATTCAGTGAATAAAATTTAATTTCGTCATCGAACGTGATAATTCGAGTGTCGAGTTAAGTGGTGGCCGCCCCAGACGCATAGAGAAATAAATAATTTATTCGACGTCACGCGGCCCCCAGGATTTTTCATCCAGATTTCGATTAATCGTTTTCATAATTCCTTCCCATTTCGATATTTGTATATGATAATTCACGATCGGTTCTATTTCGTTCTCATTTGTATGATAATCGTAGCGCGCGTATGCGGCAAGTTTGCAAAATTATTCGAGCAAAGTAACTTTCGTAAAGTAATTTTATATTTTAAATTGATCCCTGTTCGAGGCAGTAAATATATCTGAGTTATCTATATCGGAAATAGAAAGATTCCCATTTATTTACATAATATTTACATATTTTTTATTATTCCGTTAAATTAATTTTTCACGTGTGTACACGTATATGAATCGGCGTGGAATCGGTTCTGGAACCAATTTGCATGTTCATAATTCAAGTTCCAGAGAACGATATTAGATCGAAATTAAAATACTGTCTTTGAAACTATATTCAATTCTTCAATTTCATCCCCCTATACGACATTCTTTACTTGCATATTCGATAAATTAAAAAACATGCTATTTTTATCAAAAGAATTTCCATAAGTTGTCGAGAATTATATCGTCAATTATTTCAGAGTTTATTTAAAAGTATATCATCAATATATGAAACTGTACATTCATTATATTACATTGCACATTATTAGAAAATTATCTATCAATATCATAAATATTCACGAACAAACATGTATGAATTTTTTTTCTTCATAATAAACCTCATATAAAAGAATCCTCAAAATTATTTCAATCTTAGATGAAATATTTTGTACATCTCGTTTTTACAAAGCGAAATAAAGTGAATAGAATGCAATAATGTAAAGAATGAAGAGAGATTTTATATCATCGAATGTTAACACAACGCCAAGCGTTTTTTTGGTCTTCTGTTATATGAGACTACGGTCACTCGTCGATTCGTGAAGGTATAGGAAAACTCGAGCCCAAAAACTGATCGTAAATTTGACCCGTCGAATTCGCTATTGCTACGAGGGATCGTATTTATAAATCACGGATAGCCAGTCGGCTTGATATAGGGCTAATTGAAGATCGGAATCTCGACACGATTATAGTATGCTGAGCACGCGTGAGATCGGCATTGAAATCGATGCGGTGTCCTCGTTCATCGATAGAATTCAAAAGAAACATGTAAAATATGAAGATGAGATTAGCAAAATAGAAATGATTCAAATTATTTTTTTAATCGAAGAAATATGTATGTATTTCTTTATTTTTTTTTATTTTTTTTTTTTTAGTATTTTTAGTATCATTTTTAAAATATTATTTTTAAATATGTGATATATGATAATATATATATATAGGAAGACAATTTTAATGGAGAAATTATTTTTGACTATTATTTTACTTGTTCATATCATTATTAATTAATATGTCAACAAAAGATTCTTTTAAAATATTTAATTTTTGTTTAAATTTAAATTTCCTTTAATAATCTATCCATTGTACATTATACACAAATATTGTAATTGTAAATTTATAATTATATTGCAAAGGAAATATATCTAATCAAATTATGAAATTTGGATTCTTGAATTCTGAAATTAGATAGAAGAATTTGATAATTATTATTTTTGATGATTAATTATATTAGTTTTTAATTTCTTATTAATTTTCTTTGATTTATCAGTAAAAATGTTGAATAAATTAATCTAATTTTATTACAATAACGAAATGATCGTTAATAGTTTGATTATTATAAAATATCACAAGTTTGATTTCTAGAAACAAATTGATTCTAAAAATCTTGAGTATTATTATTTTACAATATATAGTTAGAGTTCTTGATTATTAGTTTGCTTGAAGAAAACATTGAATATTCTGGCAAGATTTTATGCTAGACCACAACGTGCCCCTATTCATCTCTGCTTCAGAAGATTGGCCATTAGGAAGTTTCGATCTTAATCCTTTCAATTATCGCCTGTGGAATACATTAGAAGGCAATTTTGAACAAAATTTCTATGTACATATATATAAATCCTACATGCATTAAACATGAGTGGTAAAGATTCGATTAATTTAAAATTTTACAATATTTTTATTTTAGCAAATTTAGAAAAAAAATATTTAAATTTAAAATCTTTAATTTTCCTTCAATAAATTATCACTTTCTTTTCACTTTCTTTTCGAAATATTCATTGTACATTATTACAAATATGAATTATATTGCAGAAAAGTCACTATATAAAGTATAACTTTATGGTTACAATTAGACAATTGAACTCTTCAATTAGAACGAAATAGGTGCAGTTTAATCTCGTTTCAACAATTGGAAATAAATCGAAGATACTCCATCATCCTTCCTATTCTGTTCATCGAGGATTATAACAACATTACACACGTGCGCATCGCGATACACGGAAAATTATCGATATTCTGATTTCATTTGTTCCAACTTGCGGTTGAGCAAGTATTTCGGCACACCTATCTGTAGCGGTTTAACTAGGTGCCTCATTTATCCAATTATGGTATTCTGTGATGAAATTCGCGAACTACCTAGGAATAGCGATTAGTGTAAATGCTTCCACGGAATAATCCGAGAAATGCATGCGCTGCTGCACATTCACCGACATAGAATAACGTGCACGTGCGTCATTCGATATTGCCAAATTGCTCCAACTTTCGCTCCAACTTCTGATAAGTTCGGTGCTTCCCACGTTCTTAGTAAAAATTTTAAGCATCGTTGAGTGCGAAATTTTTTGGTAAATATACGAGTACCATACATGTATAACGTCGTATCCTAAGGAAAAGAAGAAATTTTAATTTGAAGTGGAATCGACTGAAACTTTTTCGTAGTTTTTAGCAATTTTAAACGAAGAATTTATAATTTAAGATTAGACATTGTGTCCGAAAAGTGTTTTTGTTTTTTTTCTTTTTAAATTTGTAATTTTGTTGATTATTTTCAGATTGATTTAATCTAAGTTATTTTCAATCAAGGATAATATTGGTTTTATATCATCATAATTGTATTTTATCATATATTCCACGAATCTTCTTCGATTTTCTCTCCTCTTTGCATCATAAAAATTTAAAAAAATAATGAAAATATATCTTTATATTTTGTATATATAATAGATTTCGAATCTTTAATAACTCGAGAGAAATTTCATTAGTCATTTTTCATGTTGATCATGTTATAAATTCCAAAGTTATATTTATTGAAAGAAAGAAAATGAAATGTTCACAAGAACTATATTAATATCATCTACATAACAAAATATTTATGGACGAAGCCTTAAAATAAAATTTTCTGTTATTCATTTAGTGTTGGGGAAAAAATGCACTTGTGTCATTTCCCCCCTTAGCTTTTCAATTATAACAGCAAACATTGTTGATACCAGAAACACGTTCCAAAGCAAACTCAATATTTTTCAAAGTCATGGTGAAAAGTCAAAACCTGTTCCAATTTTTATTCTCGCAAATTGCGAGAGGAAGCTAAACGAATGAATGTAAACGGGGGGGG
>NW_006263570.1:831928-835688 GCF_000469605.1 Apis dorsata
GCTCGATACACGTGAAGTGACAGTGGAATCCTGTAAAAGCCTTGTGCATTTTTCTTTCTTTCTATCGATACAGTGAAATTACATCGAACACGGTGGAGAATTTCAGTTTGCACATTCCCAAACATTTCTCTTATTTTCTTCCAGAGAACGCAAGAGAGAATGATTTTGTTAATGGATTTTATAGGTTAGATTCTCTATCCCATGGTTTCGCATTTATTATATCTACCATGAAATTCAATTCATACTCCACCATATTTTGTTGCACATATTGAACGGTCTTCATCTTGATTGCAAATATTAATTAATGGCTACGAGCGATCGAACTTGTAAATTGAAATGGAAATCATAAAAGCTTTCTTCCCTTACGTTCAGTTCAATATTCAATTATATGAATTCATTTGAGATCAGATGACATATTGCTTCGATATAAACTTGTTTAAAATGAAATTTTTTGGTTTGAAAATGATTTGCATATATAATAATAATAAATAAATACTTATAAGACTCTTTATGATGCGAATGAGTATTTGTCATTTTTGATTTAAAATTTCTTTTTTATTTAGAATTTATCTACTTGTTAGAACCGTGGAACAAATAATTTTGCTTTACAATAGATATATACATTATTATAAACATATTTAATTATAATCATACACGAAAAAGATAATATAAAATTAAAATTAAGTTATGTATAAATAACTGTTATATCGACTCATGGTAATTTTGGCGGTAGATTTAAATTTATATGGATTATTACTTTTCTCATATTATTTTTAGCAATTAATAGTAAATTAGAAAACAAAAGATATTATATGAAATGAATTGTATATTTATAAAATACTCTGTATATTTATAAAATACAGAGTAAAATAGTATAAAAGTTTAATCTTTTATATCGTTGTATCACGATACAATGAACATGGAAACATTTACGAACACGTATTTCTAATTCCCATTCTGAATCAGCAATGGATTAAATTCGTGACTTCGAAATTTATCGTCTGTGTTTGTTCCACATAAGCGGCTTATCTCGAGAAGATAAGACTCGACAAATTCATAATTTAACGTTACAAAAGGGATGAAATCATACGTAAAATTGCACCATTCGGATATTTTATCACATTTTGTTGAAAAAATAATTTTACAAAAAATATATTTCAAATAATTTATTAAAACATGTAATAAAATATTACTACTGTAATGTTTTACTGAAAAATTCATTTAATAGATATACGTATTTAAGAATTGGTTGCAATTGCTGTGCAATGCTGTTAAATCAAATAATACGGTTTACAAAATCGGTGCATTAAATTATGATGGATTAATTCGTGCGTTTTTATTAAAGAGGAAATTAAATGTGCCAATTACCGAACGAATTAAAATACTTGATGAATGAATATTCATGATGCTTATACATAAAACATTGAATTAAATGCTGCCAAGAAAAGATGCAATACAAAATATAAAAATCTTTTGTCCAGATATACAGTTCAGTTAATACGAATAATTTTCAAAACATTTGATCGTCTCGCTTACATATTTATAATTTCTTTAATTATTAATTAAATCTTGCTGATTTATCGTTTTTTTTTTCGATTAAAATTCATTGTCACATCTTTAAAAAAATTTTAATAAATACTACATTTTAAAAATTAAAATTTACAAATTAAATATTACAAATGAAGGAATATATATTTTTCCAGATATATGCTCATTTAACATGAAAATATTATAATTATTTTACTCGTGTATTCATAATTTTTTAATTATTATTTCAATTTCGCGGATTTATTATTTCCTTGTAATTAAAATTCGTTGCTAGTAATTCTTATTTTCAAAAGATAAAAATTTCAACAACACTTAACTTTAAAATTAAACATTATTAATAAAATATATGTAAAATAAATCCTTTTTTCAACTATGTTATCATTTCTTTTTTCACTTATCTTTTCCAGTTAAAAATTATTTTCAAATTTTTTTTAAAAAAAGAATATAATAATAATAATCTATTGTTTCCATAATACACTGTATCATATTATTCGTTAAAAATCCATCAAAAACTTTTGCACTCACTCAATATAAATCCTGATGGACTGAAACTTTTATAATCTTAATTACTGTTACTTGAATTGTTCCATTTTAACAATAGGGGATGTAATTTTGCTATTACATGTAAAACTCGAATTCGAGGTAGGAGAAAAGAAGAAAAGTATTTCATATCAAACTGAAACCCCATCCGGAGGTTAAAAGTTATATCCTAAAAATAGCGACTCGTCGGGATCTAGAAATAATATTTTTGCTTTCAGAAATAAGATTTACCTTTTATCGCGTCTAGTAGTTCTCTGTTTGAGTAACCTAGTTTCGTCCAGCGCAAAGGTGGAACGAGAGATCGAATGTTCAAGCAATGGGTTCGATCTTTTTGAACGCGTTTACGAGTCTAATACCAGTCTGAAACCACCGTAGGGATGCCGATGCTGTTATTTCTCGTGTAAAGTCTTAAGTGCACTTTGCAATTTAAATTCTGGTTTAAAATGTAATAAGGAAGTCAAATATAGAAGGAAGAAAAGGGGTTGTTGCGATATGATTGGAAAAATTTGTAAGGGAATCATGAATTTTTCTTTATATATATATATATATTGGAAAATATACAAAAAAAAATAACAAAATTCTCTTGCAAGAAAAACAAATTATTTCGGTGTATACTGGTGTCTTTTGATTGCTCTTGAACTTCGTTATTTAATAATAATTTTAATAAATATTTTATAAGCATTTGTGTGTGTGTGTGTGTGTGTGTGTTATTTAACAAGTGATTTCAATACTATAGAGACAGATGTATCGATTATTTTTCGTGCGAAAAATTGGACGAGAGTGATGTTTAAAAGTTTGCGAATAATTGCATCTAAATTGCATATAAATTAATTTTTTACGCTTTAAATTTCGTTCATCAAAGAACATTGTATGTATATTCTAATTTACATCGTGTGAAAACTCGTTTTAATGGACTTCTTTATATTGCCACACTTAAAAAGCATTTAAAATTCATTTGCATTGTTGTTTTATTTTTAATTAAACGTCAACAAAAATCAAGTTTTAATTTTCATTGCTCTTTAATCTAACTAAAGTGCAATTAAAAGGATAATTACATACGTAATCAATAATGTAACATTACTGTCCCGTAAATTACATTTGATTCAATTGATCGTTTATCCCCAAAGTGATAAAGATTATATTATCAAAACTGTTGATTAGACACTCTTACTACAATGATCTTCTTCTTGAATTAAAAAAAAATAATTAATCACACGTACGATATTTTAAATTGAATATTATAATTATTATAATATTTCCACTTATCACAGCAATTTACTTTTTTTTTTAAACATGTTTAATTTTAAGGAAATGAAGAAATTTCCGGATTCCTACGAATTCTCATTTTAAAAAGATACTTTTCTCACTTTCACGCGAGAAAATATTAAATTACAAGAAGCAATCTCCATCTTGATTAAACTTTTCCCAAAATTTACACATTTTACTAAAATTTCTTTTCTAATTGGAAATGAAATATATAATTTGAATTTTATACGTTTTTTTTTTTCGATATGGCAAAGAAAGATACGGCAAAATTTTCCCAGCTGTCTCTGAGCTCGGAGCAAATATCAGTCGAGAAGAAGAATTTTCGATTTCTGTACAAAAAGTGAAGAACGGAAGTTTCGTTGTTCAAAGGAAAAGGGGTTACCAAAAAAAAAAAAAAAAAAAAAAA
>NW_006263570.1:835877-838208 GCF_000469605.1 Apis dorsata
GCACAACCGAGGCACAAGAGCCCATATCCTAAAAGTTTTAGCCGATGCGGTGTGTAATCAGGTCGGGATCTTATCGAATTTTCGTACTTTCGAATTCCACCTGCTGGAACCTGAGGCACACCACAAAATTTGCTTTTCAGCTTGCCAATTTCCCGCCCAATGGCCAACTTTTGCCACGTACAGACGAATTTTACTCTGACTCGATCCCTTACGGTATTTGAAAAATGCTATTGACCGAGGAAACGTTTCTTCGAGGAAAGTGAGATTTCTTCTGAATGAGATCTTTCCGAAGTATTTGTCAAAAAGATTGAAAATATCGAACGTTTTTGATATTTGAGGGGAAATTAGAAGATGAGAATTCAAAAAACAAAAATATTTTTTGTTTTATCAAATTTTATTTATGATATAACAATTAATATATTAATTATGGAACGAACATTATAATTTAATTAGTCTTAAATAGGAAAAGGAATAATTTGATGTTAATTTATTTTATTTTTTTTAAATAGATTCATATAATTTTATATTAATTGTTGCATTGTATTATTCTCTATATATGAAAATACTTGTTTCTGATAAATTTTATAAAATTCTAATTAAAAAAATTTTTGGTTTGAAAGTAAGCTTATTTTTATAAGAAACAATGCATATATTAAAGATATATAATTGCTTACATAAAAGATATACATTTGCAGTTATATTCTCTTTTATATGCAATTTTTTTCTTCAATTTTCAAAATCAAATTAAATATTCAAAATGATCAATTATTTTATTCATTCTATGTAATATTATAATCATAACATGTCATAACAAAATAATTTATTATATTTAATATTTTATTTTATTTTTCGATTTTTCTTCTTCTTATTTTCTTATAAGTATAACAAAATATGTATGAAGAATGAAATTTATATTACATACATCTCCTATTTATCAAGAAAATAATTTATCATTATAAATTTTAATATATTCCAATGGTTTACAAGTCTTGTAGTTAAATTAAAATTTTTCATTTTATTTAATATTATTAATAAAATTTTGTTATAATATTAATATGAAGAATAAAATATTTTATTACATAATCATTGTTTAAAAAAATAATAATTTTAAAATTTTATGAAATTTTAACATATTTTATATTTTACAAATCAATCTCTCTAATCCTGGAATTTTTTTATTAACGATATATCATCATTAAAAAGGTAAGAATTAAAAAATATTCAAATAAAAATCGAAGACTCATGAAAAAGATTTTGAATAGAAAACTTCGTTCAAACGTAATTTCAATCTTTTGTCGTGTGCTGTTTTTAATTTGTTATCGTTTAATATCCTTGAAATCAAATATAAAAAGGATAAGCGTTTTAAAAGAAACACGATTTTCTAATGGACCACGTGTTAAACGATTTTAATTATAGTTTTTCAATGATTTTGCAATTTTCTTCGCGGTATTAAAAGTCCATGAATAAATAATGAAATTTTTCCATTAACGATACAATGAATCGTTCGATCTCGATCGATGTTTGTTCTCTGTGAATTATATTCGATGAGGAAACAAAAATGTCTGCCCATTAGAATTTTTTTAAAATGATTGGAATTTTTTTTACGGTATTTAATATGTTACTTGATTCTAAAATAATTATGGATTTTTTTTTGAAAGAAAAGCAACTGTAAAGAAGTTATTTTCAACTTTTATGATCAAATTGATGAAATTAAAGAAGACACAATTATTATAATAAATACTTTTAGCTCTTTATATCTTCTATTTTTCAAAACTATTTTTCACTGTTATTATTTGAATTAATCAAACATTTGATATAAAATAAATTTAATTTATTAAATAATTATTAAATAATATAATGTTAGAAATATATTTAAAAAAAAAACATTTAATATCTCTTTAAATCACATTGTATAAAAAAAAAATAAATAAAATTTTTCAACTTCTTTAATTTAAAAAAAATCCAATACTAATCTATCTAAAATAGAATTCAAAGATCAACAATATCGAAAAATAAAAATCCAAAAATCTCTTTTATCAAATTTATTTATAATAAAATAAAGAAAAAGATTACGATTAATTATTTGATTGAATCCATAAAAGTAATAAAATAACAATTAGATATTAGAAATATCACAAATATCCGACATTTCATCAATTTATTCCTCGACCGTGAACGAAATCCCTTCAGCATACTTTCAACTTCATCGTTGAAAAGAGAAACGAAGACGAGGATTTTTTCCAACTGCTGTAAATTCTTCCAATGGTTGCACACATGACCATCAAGTGGTCCAAAGAGAGAGAGAGAGAGAGAGAGAGAGAGGGGAAAAAA
>NW_006263570.1:838360-841105 GCF_000469605.1 Apis dorsata
TGGTGTACCTCGGCAGTGTTCGAAAACGGGTATTCATTCGCGGCAGTGGAAGAGAGCCTCCCTTCTTTTTCTCTTCTTTCGAGAGCTGCGTAACGGGGTCGAGATCTTATCAAGCTTTCTCGTGGTTTTTCGGCCTGTGCTCGTTGGCGAGCAAAGAAAATCGTAGCCAGGGATTTCCCTTTTTTTCAAATATCTGGTATCCGAATGTTTGCGGACAAAGACGGTTGGAAACTGGTTTCGTTTAATGTATATTTCATTGTTCTGCGCTGGCTACGTAGTCAGGATATGAATTTTTTTTTTCTCCCTTGTAAATCTCTTCCTCTCTCTCTCTCTATCCTCCCTCTGCCTCTTTGTCTCTTCGTATCCGCTTAACGCTAGGACGAAAAAGCAGATTTCGCATTTCTGATTGAAACGAAACTGTGCATTACACGGTGGATTAATTGTAATCCACGTCGAACGAACGAAAAGAAATTAATTAATGTATTTGTTTGATATTATTTGTTCATCGCTGCGTCCATTGCTTTGTGGATTATTAGCGATTACTGTTCTGTTGTTTATATTGGATTTATTTAGTTACACGATATTACAATGTTAATCGTAACGATGTTAAATCGGATAAAAATGGAATAACTATTGGAAATTATAATATTTTTTTATCTTTTTAATAATATTAATCTGTAATAATATTAAATTAGTTAAAAAAAAGGGGTAAATATTGGAAGTTACAAGACAAATTATCTGAAAAATTAATTTTTATCGTATTATAAAAAGTAATTGTATTAAGAATCGAAGTCTAATTAAATATTAATATTAATATTTATAATATTAACAATATGATATTTTATTTCTGTTAAATGGAAGAAAATTTTAAAGTAAACGTAAAATGGAAAGAGAGCCAATCAATAGTTTGACTAATTACAAATCCTCTCGAAAGAGGGAGGAAAATAATTTTTCAACTCGCTTCAGAAGTTCAAGAAGCCTAACTATTATAGTCCAATCAATTATCCTCTTTTTGTAAAACGTTAT
Organism: Apis dorsata; assembly: GCF_000469605.1. Classification (NCBI taxonomy): domain Eukaryota; kingdom Metazoa; phylum Arthropoda; class Insecta; order Hymenoptera; family Apidae; genus Apis; species Apis dorsata. The sequence goes on from NW_006263570.1 coordinate 839,387, forward strand.
AAAACGAAGGAAAATCGAGTAGACAGAAACAAATTGCCCGGGCTTAGTACGCCAAGTCGCTTCGAGTATCGTTTCCTCGAAATTGTCGGTTGATCGACGATATAGATAGAAATATTTCCTGGAAAGAGTTGAGATGGAAAAGTGGTTGATAAGAGTACTTCTATCTCTAAAATACCCTCAACAGTGAATCGGCCAATTATAAAAAGAGACTTCTACGATTGCGATCAATTAGGTCAATGGGAAGAATCAAAGGAAAGCACCTTATGACTGATGAGGGTAAATCCGCCCTTTCTTCTTTGATTTGCTTGAACGTTCGCATTCGAAGCTTCCCTTTGCTTGATGAACCTGTACATTACCGTCCATAAGTATTTGTCCACTTAATGATATTGATTCAAAGAGTATCCATAAAGAAATTCGTCGTAAAATCGAAAATTTTAATTCGAATAAAGATTTGTGTGTACGTAAAACATAATAAATTAATTTCTTTGTAAAGATAAAATCAATCTTTTACTATTTTTTCCATTATAGTTTTATTCTTCGATTCCATTGAATTCCTCAATTTTATATTATAATCTTAAATTCATTCGCGTAATAATTCTTTTTAATAATTTTAACCTTATTTAAGATCATTGTAAATATTATATATAAAATATAAATTGCGTTTCCAAAAAAATGATCAAATATACGTATAAAACTACTTGGTATACTCATAAATGTAACTTTTTTATAAACTTTATTTTCAAAAAAGTGATCAAACAGTTATGGATTGTAGCGTACACAAAAAAAAAAAAAGTAAAATTGTCAAGTTTCTTCATCGAAAAATCGATACTTTGAAAAAAAAAAAAGGAAATGAACCGCAACCGCGACCGAATCCATGAAACTTTTGTAAAAGTTTCACGAAGGAACTAACCAAACGAACTTGTTCGATTGTCGATTCCCATGGAAACTCTACGATTTGTGTAGCGAAACGATGCCGATCTCCTTCCGAAGGAATCGATAAGGCAGTTGACTCGGTATTAAATGCTTCGAGAGACGAGGAACACGCCATTTTTCTTCGTCCATTTTAACTTCCTTTTTACTCGATCGTGGTTCTTTTGACTTTTGTTCGATTTCCTCCGGTTTAACTGGACTTCGAAACTGGGTCGATGCGAGTATATTTTCATCTGAAACGGTATGAATTTTCAGATTCATCGGATGTAGATTTAAAGAATTTTTGTAATCTATGATTTCACCGATAATATATTTTCAATTTGTATTTGGATGTTGATGCGTGGATTGCAGATTGATATATAGAATTATATCATAAATCGTTAAAAAAAAATAAATCGAAGAATTCGATTGGTTGGAAATTGTAATTGACGAATTGTTAATATATAATTCTTAAGTAGTTCATAATTTATGAATTTATTAAAATATTTTTATTAAAGGATAATGTAAATAATTATCTTAAAGTAATTATTCAATATAATAAAAATTTTGATAATTATTATATTTTCATTTGTTTTTTAAAGCTTAGAATAATATGAAAATTGATTTCGTATATAAATAATCAAGTTTTCCAATGTGAAGAAATATATTTATAAAGATTTGACAATCTTCCATTAAAAAAGAATTTTTCATCGAAAAGAAATTTATTTCTTAAAAATTATAGATATTTAATTATACAATATGATATAAAAATATAAAAATATCGAATCTATTCCAAATGTTTTTTTTTTT
>NW_006263570.1:841291-841782 GCF_000469605.1 Apis dorsata
TTTTCACATGGAATATAAAGAAAAAACATATTTGCCTGAATCAAGATTTTCTTCTACCAAAAGATACTCATTCTCTCCTGTATGACCAGAAAAAAAAGAATTCAATTTTAAAATCGTTTCATGTATATCTCGTTACGATCCACCGTGATCCCTTCGCATCAGATCCGATCGAAGATCGAAAAGCAAAGATCCGAACGGATCACGCAAATACAAGATGCAGAGAGAGAGAGAGAAAGATACCAATCCGTGCTCATCGTATCGATAACGTGATATCGATATCTGCTCCGAGGTTCGAATAATAAAACGTTCGTTAACGAACCGGTTGCCATAGTTTCGTGCAGATGGAGAATCGAGGTCGAGGAGGAAGGAACGGCTGGTGGCTTCTCCGCCAGAATTAAATTAATTAAGCCAGATTATCTCGACGGATGTTAAAAAAAAAAAAGAAGAAGAAGAAGGGAAAAAAACTTCAATGAAAGCCGCGTGGACGGACA
>NW_006263570.1:841804-842048 GCF_000469605.1 Apis dorsata
TTTCCCTTGCAGATCGCTCAGGGAGAGAGAAAGGGGAGAGGGAGGAGAGAAGGGGAGGGGGAAAGGAGAGCTTCTCGTACTTTTAATTTCGTTTAAGTTCATCGTGACCACCTTGAGACCTGGCCAAAGGCGGAAGCAGGTGTTAAGATCCTCCTGCGGCCACATATTTTCAACATTTCCCCTCTCCCTCCCTTCCTTCCCCCTCCCCTTTCCTCCTCCTCCGTCAATTTTCATTTGGAACTTT
>NW_006263570.1:842217-848654 GCF_000469605.1 Apis dorsata
GCTGACTCGCATCTTTTCACCCCTTTTGTACAGGGACCGTAGCTAAGGGACGCAGGTCTCTGGAAAAGTGACGCACTTAAAGCTAACTTTTCTCACTTGTCCCATTTTCTCTTGGTGAGGATAAACGCCACAACGCTTGGGGAACGTATTCTTTTTTTTTTCTTTTTTTTTTCTCTCTCTCTCTCTCTTTGCGGGAATAATTATTAGATGTGGGTAAGGGTGAAGGGGGAAATTTGTGCAAAATTGGGATTTAAGGTAGGGTTTTAAAGGATTAGAAATTTGTTGGTTTTTTGTTTTGTTGTGTATGTACAAGAATTTTATTTGGATTTGTAAAGAATGTAAATGGAAAGTAAGGTAGAAGCTTGGAAGTTTGGAAGCTTTAAAGTGTTTATAAGTTTATGTTGGTTGGACGTTTGGGGATTTTAATAAAATTTAAAAAGACAAATGTAAGGATATAGAGGAATAGCTTCTTTGCAATATTTCATTCTTATGAGAATTTTTTGTATTTGCGAATTTTTTTTCTATGAATTTTTAATAAGTATAAATTTAAAATTGGCAAAACATAATTTGTTCCATTCCTGTATCATTTAATTAGTTATAAATGTTGGTTTGCATAATTTATATTGGTTTTTTGATTATTATATAAGTAAATGAAATTTACCAAAATTTATTATTATGTTTAGAAATATATAAAAATTTTTTATAGGATAATTAAGTACATAGAATTGTTAGGAATCGAATTTAGGAATTTAGGAACTTAAAAAGAAGAAATACGATTATAATTATATATATAATATTTCTTATAATTTGTTCAATTATTGTTCAATTATATTTGAATTCTATGAAATATCTTTTTATCGATTCTAGAGGCTAAAATAAATACAAAAATTATTAATTAAAGTTTATTTATTAAATTATAAGCAATTTAAATTTACATTAAATGAAATGAAACGGAAATAAAAACGAAACGAATGATCGAAGATAAAGTTAAAAATATTCAGCGAGAAAAATACATAAAAATTTTATATTTATATTTATTCATATTGCACACTAACGATAAAACAAAAAATATAATGTTATTACAACGAATAAACTGTTAATTTTTTTTCAAACTTTGCGTTATTTGATTCATCGTGTATTTTGCAAAAAAAAAAAAAAATGTTCGTTAAATAAATACAATTTAATAATCATAACGAACATGATAATAATCTCTCACACAATATCCCAATACTTGTTATATATACTTTTACACCTCTTATAGAATGATACTTTATATTTTATTAATTCATATTTTTCATTGTAAAACGAAAAATACTTTCCAAACATTATTTACCTCCAAACAAAATTTATCACGTGGCAACCGAAAGATACAAAGATCCCATAGAATGATCTCGAACAAAGAAGAATCATCCATCTTCCACTTTCGTCATTATTCATCCAGCTTATTCGCATCGAATTTGATTTTCCAGCTCCGTTAACGTTATAACCAATCACGTCAGTGTCTCTCGTTTGGCCTCGACTGAAATTTTTCACCGAACTAACGCGCGTGCAATCATCTTCCACGCGTCTCCGCCTCCCTGTGCTCGTTTACCTGCTCGTACGCCGGATGCTCGTACGCCAGTCTCCCGACAATAACATACGTGTCACTCACTCACTGGAATACATTTTCAAACTTCCATTTCCCGTCTCGGGGAGAGGCCTTTCGATCGTTTCAGCCTCTTGCAACCCCTCTGTCGAACTTTGCATTCGATCCAGAATATCGCGTTCCCTAGCGTCGTGCACAGGTCGTTTCACTTCTCGTGTTCTTTAGGAAATCGTCGTAACGAGAAAAGTGCTTGAATAATTTTTCGGACGAAAATTTATAAAGAATCGAAACGAGTTTGGATAGATGGAAGATTTTCGAGTTTTTTGATTTAAATTGAATTATTACGATGACTTTATTTAAACATACAATTATAAATATAATAATATCTTAACTATAAATATATATTTGGAAAATTTTTATTCATTCATTGTGAAAAGTTTTGCAATGTATTTCTACAATTTTATAGATTCTCTATAAAATGAATACATTCGAATATATTAGATAATTGAAGAATAATTGAAATTTATTTGATATCGTACGTAACTTGTTCACGAAAAATCGTGAATAAATTCCCGAGAAATGTTTCCGCGAAATGACGTTGGGATCAATGAAACACGTTGTACAACATCTTCAACCATGTTGCACGCGCGATGGATAAAAGGAAAGTCGCCTTCGGGGATTTTAACATCTGCACTACTGTTTATTGAAATTGCAACGAAGGGATGTGGAAGTGAGAAATTCCACGCGTTTATCCGCTTCGCTTGGAAAGGAATTTCTGAAGGAAAGAAATTGCAAGAATCTCGAATACCGTCGAAGTGATACGTACGATCATTAGAATGGAAAATAATTACACCGTCGTAAATGGTGTAAAAAGTAAAATATTCGAGACATATTCGACATATCGATGTTCTGCGCCCGTTTTTGAGTATCGTGGCTATGTATTAATAGCTAGTGCTCATCATTAATCAACGTGATTCATTATCGAGCACGCTATTAAATATATTAATTAACCTAATTAATTAAGCTGTATAAATGTTTGCGCAATATTATCCCGTAGTTTCGTAGATGTACAACCCAAATGACCAGCAAATTTATAAAACCTATGATGTGGATAATAATAATTGCGGTAATGTTGTATCTATCGCTTGCATTTGATTAAATTTGTATAATTTAATACGAACTTAGAATTATAATTACGTAAATTAGAATTAGAAATTTTCATCTCTTTTCTTTTTTTATTTATTAAATTATTAATGAATTGCAGTGTTATTAAGAATTATTTTTAAAAATTTGACTTATATCAGAGAAAGATTAAAATTCAAACGATACATCATCTTCTCTATAAATATATGAATACTTTTAATGACTAATATAGTAAATTCATTATTTATAAAATCAAATTATTAAAACTGAATTGAGTGAAGAAATATTAATCGTAAAATAATAAAAAACATTCAAAATAATAATGCTTATACACATTGATAAAAAAATAAATCGATTTTAAATACCTTATACATAAAGACATATATTTTCCAGAACGGTACAAAGTAAATATCCAAAAGTTTAATAAAATTTATCAACAATTTCACAACTCCTAGATTTAACAATTAATTTACGATGCCAATTACACAATGAACTTTCGTAAAACGTTCGCGCGATCACGCACGAAACTAGCACGCCAAGCTAGGAGAGAGACAGAAAAGAAGAAAAGACAGAGAGAGAGAGAGAGAGAGAGAGAAAAAGAGAGAAACGGCGGTAAAAAGAATTGCGCTGGCGAGCGCAAAAAACGTGGTCGAATAATTAAAAGCTCGCCGCGCACCTTTCACTCCGGGACAATTGAAATAAAAGAGCATCTCTCGTGTTCCGGGGCCGAGCGAAGGCAACACACCGGAAACGAACAGTGGATGCATCGGTGTATACGCTTATAAATAATAGAGCGGGGAGGCGAAAATATCGTAAGCGCAGGGAAGAAAGGAAGGAAGGAAGGAAGATGGTGAAGGGAAAGTGGGTCGCGGCGCGGTGAGAAAAGACGGATGATAAACGAGCGTGGCCGCGACAAGGGAGATGGTAGAAAAATAATGCGATTCTCGCGTGAGCGCGATGAATTTCTGGGATGGCGGTGGAAAGTGTCGAACGAGGAAGGAAGGAAGGAATTAAGGAAGGGTAATAGGATGATGAATGGATGAATGAAGATTAATAATTGCGGCCGAATATAGCGCTTGGTGGGTGAAATGAAGGGAGAAGAGAAATACGGGCGAAATTATCGATTTAAATGTGTGTCTCCGGCCGATTTAATGCAAGAGGCTAGTTTGAAGCGTAGATTCGAAGCGTAACACCGAGGCTGAATTGTGACAATGAAGAAGAATAAAAATAAGGAATACAATGAATAATAAGGAATAACAATGAAGGAATAAAAATGTTGATGGAATATATCTAAATATGTAGAATTTAGAAATTTATATCAGTTCAATTTAATGCAAAAGGTTTATTTAAATAGAGAATGACAAGATGAATTGAAAACGTTGAAATTAATAATTGTGACCAAATATAGTTATAATTATATGATAATAAAAATAATTAATAATAATGAATAATTAAATATATGGAATCTAAATTAATTAAATTTTTATTTCATGAAATTTGATTTTAATTTAGACGAAATGATATATCAAAAAATGGAATTCAGGTTTTTAGTTCCTAGTATAATAATAAGTGGATAAACAATATATAATTGAAATTAATATTTTCAAATTTTTATTGTAATTTCATACAAAAATATTTATATTTTTTTAATTTATTTAAAATACTTTCTATATTTTATTCCTATTCCTTGAGATTTATCATTTAAAACAAAAATTCCTAACTACCTATCGTAAATATAAGAAAAAGTATGTGTGGATAGAATGTATATAGTAGATGGATGAGGAAGGTAGAAAGAAGGGTGAATACTCCCTTTCGTCGACAGATTCCTACCGTCGGAAACGACGATTTGTCAGGGAAGCTCGTTCGTCCAACAAGAGATAACACCAAACTTTCAGAGACGTTGTGAAGAACGAACATCCGTGGCTAACAAATGCGTTTCCCTCTTGGACCGTGTCGGGAGCCACTTTGTTATGATTACAAATAGTCGTTTGCACGGTGAACGTGCATGGCAAATATGAGTTAGATATAAAACGTGTCAAACTTGAGTGAGGAAGAATGTGAAAAATTAGATTTTTTTTTTAAATTTATGCGCGTTTACTTACACAGCATGTAAAATATTTACATCTGAAGGATAGAGGGTGAAATAAATATTATTATTTTGAGCATATTACTATACTAAACTATAAAAACTATATTCTAAATTATTCTTATAAATTTTGTAAGCATTTGTTTATTAGATAAATATCAATTCATTAGCAATAAATAATACATAATGATTGTGATATATCTTACTTAACACTGAAAATTCAATATAATTTTGATTTCAAACATTCTATAATAATTTTCAATTTTGCAATATAATATGTAATACGATAATACAAACAGATAATTAAAACAATTTTTTCATCTGTTCAAACTTTTCGTAAAAAAACTAAAGAAAAAAAAACCGACGAAAAAGAGAAAAGATTGCTCTTCGCCTCTGAGTGTCACGCGCCTCTTTAAAAAAAAAAATAGCATTAAAGATTCGAGTTAACACGGCGTTTCGTGCTTCTGAAAAATTCATACGAAACGATCGCTTGAACGAGAACAATCGTGATCGTTCAATAAATCTTTTCCATCCCTTTTCGTCCCACCAGTCACGCGTTGAAATAACACAATATCATTGTACACGTTCGAAACATGCCCGAAATCACAATCCAAACTCGCGTTCGCGCAAAAAGTCAATATTCGACTCGAAACGTGGTAAAACGACGTTTTGTCTTCGACGCGTAAACGCGCTCGTTGTTTCCCCTTGTCTCTTTTCAACGCCTTTATACGGCCAACAAAGTGTCCGATATTAATAATAAGCGGACGTGTTCCCGACCGTTTCTATTCCGGACAGAGAGAGAAGGAGAATTAAAGGGAACGAAAACACCCCGAGCGGATATATTTAGAGTACAAACATACACGTTATATCCGATATATACGTTTAATTCCTCATATAGAACGAAATCAACCGATTGGCCTTGCGTTCCTTCCTAAATATTTAATTATAATTATTCGATATTCACTCGGGTGGATTAGTGAACCGTATGATTTATTCTGTTTCGCTCGTTCCTGTATTACGAGAGAAAACATTGAAGAAAGAAATCGATTTGCGAATTTATTTTATATATATATTTGTAAGATTTTATGTTTATATGTTAATATGACATATAATAGAATGTGTGAATAGAAATTTTAATAGATTTTAATTAGATGATCGTGGTGATGTTTCTTTCTATTGAAAACTAAAATTTTTTATTATAAATATTGTTAAATTAAAAATATATCAAATTATATATCAATTGTTGAGATTTTATTGAAAATAATTTTAAATACAATGACGAGATAGTAAAGAAAGGAGGTATATAATACAAACTATATATAATAATACAAGTATAACATATAGAATAAAATAGAGATGATGGAAAGGGAAAGTCTTATTATAATTAAATTTTTAATACATTGTTTTCAACATATACCTTTTATGATAAATCTCCATAAACTGAAATGAAAAAATTCAACAAAATCAATAACTCTTATTTCGATTTAATCATACCACATTTACAACTAATTCTCTCAAATTAAAAAATTCATGAAATAATAAAATAGTCAACAGTTAAATTGAAAGCATATATTAAAGCAATCAAATTAAAAAAAAAAAAAAAAAGTTACAAGAAACACGAAC
>NW_006263570.1:848784-849357 GCF_000469605.1 Apis dorsata
CGAACGTACAACTATATTTCACGAAACGAAAAAAAAGAAAGAAGAAAAAAGGATAAAAACAATTTTCGCTAATTTTATATACTCAAATTTACATATTATTTACAACTCGAAACCAATTTTTACGTTCACATGAGCAACAATCCACCACGATTTGATTATGTAACTCGGCAAATGCACCAGGGATGCGAAAGCGAGGCAGCGTGAAATATCTTTCGCGATCGTTCCCTCCCTTCTACCACCCCTCACCGCAGAAGGGGGTGAGAAAAACGCGCGGCGCGAGCGGAAAACAACCGGCTACTGATTACAGCGATGACAAATGGTAGCGTGGGAATTACGAAATGAAGGTTTAATAAGGTATGAGACGGATAGGGCGACGGCCACATTCCCCGCGCTAATTAACAAATCCAATTTTAATCGACGCTCCAATTCGCGCTCGCTAACTCCCACCCTCCCCTCTAGGCGGCCCACGTTGCGCCACGGGTAAAAGTGATCAGCGGCTGGCCCCGTGGCGAAATTATTTCGCGTCAGCTGGACCCTCATTTGCTCTTTTCTCTTTTTTTTTTTTTTTTTTTT
>NW_006263570.1:849893-863928 GCF_000469605.1 Apis dorsata
ATAGCTGTTTGCTTCATATGTACAGGGTCGAAAGATCGATTCTGGAGGTCGAAATAAATCGTGGAAATTGTTGTACGTACGATAAATACATAATTTATTTTTAATTAAATTTGATAGAAATGAAGCAAGATAATTCTTTTTCAAGTAACATTTGCTAGAATTTCTTAAAAATAACATTAAATTATTCTATGTATATATGACAAATATATTCGAGCAATATTATACTATAATATATAAATTTACTGATATTTGAAGAAAAATTCGTTAAAACAATATTCGTCACAGAATAAATTTTTAAATTAAAACGACGACCGAAGTACTATTCATTCATTAAAATTTTAGAAAGAATCAAATACATCCAATGTTTATAAGAAATAATTGTGTTTCCAATTATTGTAAACCATGGACAAAATCAACATCTTCTGTATATCCTTCATTGTTTTACCATTAACCTGAAAAATTATTACTCTCGCTCGATCCATCCACAAATTGAAATCGCTCGTAAATTCAAAAAAAAAACAAAAAAAAACAAAAACAATATTCCCCCGATTCTCTATACCAAATTGATGTCCCACCATTGTCATCACGATGAACCTCAGAGTCAATGAAAACGCACACAAAAAAAAAACGCGTATCCCACATATCTCCCGTCAATTGTCCCGAGATTTTTCGGCCTGGTGGTGTCCGTAATAACCAAAACGCTCGCCCAGGAACGAAGGGAGCATTGAATGACCGGACTTTCCGCGATCACACCCGAATAATTCAGGAAACCTAGTCCGAGGATCGAAAGCGATGACACGAATGGCATGCCAGGCGTGTCCGTGGTAACCCAATGGGACCGGTCTCTTAATTAAAAATCGTGAAATCCGGCCCCCGTCGTGTCCCTTTGTTACCGTTCTCGTCATTCGTCGTTTCGTTGAGCAAAGAGAGAGAGAGAGAGAGAGAGAGAGAGGGAGGGAAGGAAAATAAAGCATAGCGGTATCTACGGTTTTTCCATGGTGTGTCGTTGAAAAACGATCAGCAAGCAGGACAACCATTGCTCGCATCCGCCATTCTTTCGTTTGTACGCATCCACGCGAGCGCTCTCGTCCTTTTCCTCCCCTTTCTCTTTTATTTTGCTCCTTTTTTTTTTATTATTATCCTTCTCGTTTCTTTTTCTTCTCCACCGCTTTTTCCCTGCTGCCGCTTTTATTTTATGTGAAACATCTTATCCGAATTTATCGTAGGGTTAGAATGTTATTTCTTGGTAGGTTTAGAATCGAGAAATAAATAGTTTGCGGGAGTTTGGCGGTAGAAAACGAATTTTTTTTTTATTTGATGATTTATTATGGTTCCTCTATTCGATTATTTCTTCGAACTTGATGATTTAAAAAATTTTCTTTTGTGTATCTAAAAATGTGTAGCTAAAAATTTGTAGCATAATTTTATTCTGAAAAAAAATTTGAAAATACTTAATAAAATAATAGATAATAGAAATAGACAATTGGATATTTTTTAAATATTCATTAAAAAATTCATTAAAAACTTTATAAATAACTATTTCACAGATTATAGTTTAGATATTATATTTTTAAGATAAAACTTAAATTAACTTAATTTATATAAATATTATAATTTATTTTTCAGAATATTAATGAAAACGGAAAATATTTTCTTAAAGTATTATTCCACAAACAATATAATTTCATTTGAAAGTATTAAAAAATGTATAAAATAGTTAATCATACTAATAAAATAAAGATTTCATTGAATTACCATATAAACAACTATGGTTAAATTTATTACCATTTATTTTTCATCTCTTTTCGTATTCCACATTTCGACTCTTCGATCTCGAGATTCCTCTGATAATATTCGCTCATGTTACGAGATTGTTGGACTGTAAAACAACCGTATACACGGCGAGCGGAACAACATGGGGCGCCAAAGCACAGGTGCATGGCCCCTTGTATATATCCAGCAATAAGTTTCATTGTTCGCTCGGTGGGTAAGTATCGTGCGTTTACGCGCGTGCATGCGCATCGTGGGTGCGCACGAATTTTATGGGTCGATCTTTTCGTGAATATTACGATGGTCGTTAACATTCATGGCGGATGGAATTTCTTAAAAAGGGAAAAACTCACTTTCTCTCTCTCTGCCTCTCTTTCTCTCGCTGAACTATGCGCTGGGCTCGATCGATAAAAGAGAAAAAAGAGCGCGCTCTTTTAAAATTCAGTCGCCGAGTTAGTGCACGGAATTGCGAACGGTGAATTAGCGGAAACGTGTTTTTAATGTAAACTGGAATTAATAGAACGTGGTGGAGGAATGTGGAAAGGGAATGTTGGCGGAAATGATGGTTTCTCTCGAGCAGGGTGATTTTTTTGAGCATCTTTTTTTCAGAGAGAGTGTGGTCGGGGTTTATTGAGGTTTGTTGTTCAGGGCTTTCGTTTTTCTTGTACAAGGTGGACTGGTAAAAATGGTTATTCTTTTTTTTTATATATAGAATTTTAGTACATGGAAACAGAAGAATTTTTTCAATAGAAATTCTTTAATAAAAAGACTTTAGTGTCCACATGAAAGTTAAATCTATTTTTTTAACATTTATTATCATATTTTTATATCATCTGATGAAGAAAGAAAAATATTTTGTTATGATGTAATTTATCCTTAGTATATAAAATTTGAGGAATGATTTTGTATCTATATAAGAAAAAATTTAAAAGATATAATTTTTTTATACATAAAAATATTTGAAACTTGTTAGTGAAATAATAAAATATTAAAAAATATTAAATATTAAATGAATGTTGTAATTAGTTATTGAATGAAATTTTTATTGTTTTATTGTTTTATTCTGTTTTGTTCTGCAAAAAAATGTTTAGATTTTTAATGGATGAACTTAAAGAATATATAAAAGAAAAATAAACGCACTTTCAATTGCTTTTTTTCTTTGATTTTTTCAAAGATTTACAAAGTATTTACATCGAATAAAGTGAATTCTTGCATAAGATCGTTAAACCGTCAAACGAAGTTTCCCATTTTCAAGTACATTTTCAACCTGGATTGCTTTAATCAATTAAGGTTTCTAGGTCGACGTCAAATTTTTTTCTCTAGAATTATTCTTTCGTTTCTCTTTTTTAAATGAAACCTCGAAAGGTTCTAAGAAAAATTGAATAAGAAAAATAATTTGCACTTTTTTTCCACAGTTTTAACTTTTTTATTTTCTATTTCTTTTTAAACAATTAAAATACGCACATAGTATTAAATTAATATCAATATTTTAATAATATTCTCAAATAGAAAACTCTTACTTCTTTTTACGTATTGATATTAACTTTTTGTATATATATTTTGATATATATTTCAATGAAATATAGACTATTAATATTTCTATTTCTTTTTTTTATATTTTATAGAGTGCCACGTCTCCTGGTGCTAGCAACGATGGTCTCACGAAACAGCAACTGGAGCTCATTCAACAGATTATGCAACAGACGCAGCAGCAACAGCAACAACAGCAACAAACATCCGCGCAACAGCCACAGCAACAACGCAGCAATTCATCAAGCACAGTCACAGCGCAGATTCAAAAAACGCAAAAACCGTCCGTCAAGTCCACAACTTCATCTGGCAGCGTTTCGAATAATTCTGGAAGTTCAAATGCAACAAATAACGCGAGATCCAGCCCCAAACCTAAAGTCTGGAGTCACGTACAGGTAAGTGAAGTTTAAAATACTTTTTTTTTTAATTATTAAAATTTTCAATATATTTCTCAATATGAGATTTCTTTCTTTAGAAACGAAATATTTCTAATATTATTTATTAAATTACAAAGTAAAAGAATAATTAAATAAAATCAAATTATCAAATTTAATAAAATAGATCTTATTCAATCTTTTAAAAATTATAAAATTTATGTTTAATAAATTATAAGATTGATAATAAAAAAAGATTTAATCAAAAAAATTGAACAATATCTTCTAAAATACATTTATGAATACATTATGAATATGTGCATAATACATAAATATATTCATATAATATTTAAAAGTATTCAGACTTTTTCAATGCTTTTAAAAATATAGCTTTATTCGTTTAATTTCTCAAATTAAAAATTTTATTATCTTATTATATCTCTTTTTCACTAGTTATAATTGCCTCGTTTAAAAACGTTAACTAATTCTTTTAAATAAATTCAGATATAAAATTAGATATAAAAAAACGAGATAAAATTCTGAATTTTAACTTAATTCGTGCTCTAAATTGCAATAAATAATTCCCAAAAGAAAAAGAGAAATAAAATACATCAATTTTAATTTCATATAAAAATCTTTCTATTAAAATTTATTTTATTTATCAATTTTTCAAATTATATGAATATCTCATTCAAAAATTCTTCTTCTCTAACAAATTGTCCTAATCTAAATATAGCTTTGTATAATAAACTAAAGAATTCACCCTCCAAAAATGTCCCACGAATATAACACTCTATTCTTAAGAAAGAGATAAATAAAATACATTAATTCCAATCCTAAAATCGCACATAAGTAATGGTTCGTGACACTCTCACCAAGATTCCACCTCAGGATGTCAAAGAAGAAGTGACAAAGAAATATTAGGTTGACCATTACTTAATAGCGACTCAACATTGTGATACGTTGCAATGTGCATACATTATTTACTTCATGCGAAAATATTTTAACGATGGTGGAGTAGTGATATATTTTGTCATTACAACTAATCAACGCAGCGTGACCTGTTAAAGTTCCGGTAGCTGGTATGCGTTTAAATTATAGAGCCAAAACCCGTGTTTGTTCCTCTCGACTCTTTTTCGGCATTTTTCGAAATAATTTGCCAATTTGCATCAGCTTCTTTTTCGAATGGATGCGATAATTAATCTGTTATTCTAGTTCCGGATCGTTTAGATTTCCATGGAGCGAATTTCTTTTTGATATAAATCATATAAATGATATCTCTTTGATATAAAGCAAATGCAAAATAATAATATGGATATAAAATATGATAAATATATATGCATATGTAATATATCATGTTGAGAGATTTATTAGTTTTTAGAATAAAGAAGAATAAAACAAAACTAAAAAGAAGAAGAAAAAACTAAATAACAGTGAATGAGAGTAACAGTAAATCGAGAGGCAGCTAGTTTAAATTAGAATAAGACTAATCAAAATGGTGCATAACTTTTAAATTTTTTCTTATCAAAGACAACATTAAAAAAAATTTGCAATAAGTGGACATATAGCTAACAGCTCAATGCCAATATAAAAATAATAGACATGGAAATGTCATAAAATATTAAATAGAATATATATATATATATTTTTAAAGGATGATCTTTATTTCTTTGTAAATTATATATCACTATGATTATATTTTCTTAGATATTTCTTTTCTAATTATAATTTTTTTTTTCATTATTTTCTTCTTCATAATATAAAGGTTTATTTTAATTATTTTATGATATTATATCATAGCTATATAATTGCCAATTTTATCATGTGATAAAAAATTTACTAATGTTTCAAAATTGTTATATAAACATTTTCCACATTGCGAATATAATGTTTTTTCTTTTTCTAATTTTTAATTTTTTTAAAAGTTATCGTTATTTAACACTTTCATATATCTCGTTAATGAAAATTTGTAATTCAAAAAATTGAAAATCATAATTAGGAATGATGATAACAATATCTATTGAAGTCAAAAGTAATAGAAAATATTTAATAAAAAATTTTATTGCTTATTTATCTGAAAAAAGGATACAATATAAAGATTATATATATGAAAAATCAAAAATCAAATCCTTAATTTAATAAAAATTTTTTCTCATGAAATAAATATAACAAATATTCATATATGAACTTTTCTTTTTACTATTCTAATTTAATTCTATAATAAACACTTTAATATTTTAAAATTGAAATTGTATCACCATTAAGCCATCATTATTCAAGGAATTATAACACTTGCTCCAATTCCAAATTTGTATCGATATTTTTATTATTACTTGTTATTAAATGAATCAATTTTCATTCAATAATTTCCAAGTTTGATTTTTTTTAATTTTTTAAAATAAAAATATTATTTTTATTTTCCTTTACTTCTTCTTCTATCATCATTCCGTACAAAATAAAAAATATTGAATAATAAATTCGAATCGATTCAATTCTAATCCATCGATAAAAGATTAATTCTATCCGATACACGTGTACACAGCACTATTCTATTTCTGAATGAACGTTTAATAATGAACCGGTAACAACAAGGATTTAGAGTAACCCCGTTTCACGCGAGTTAGTTTCAACCGGTCGTAAAACAAAAGCAATCACGGCCCACGACGTTTCTCAATTGTTGATACAAGAAATACAATCGGCAAACACCGAGCATGTTGCCACAAGGAATTCAGTTTCCAGCCACCTAAACATATCACCCATGCGTCTTCCACGTTGACTTAATCGATCTAATAGTAGTTACTCGGTCCATCGTGGGGACAAATTGTTTACCGTTTGCTTCAATCTATGTATAAGAACAATAAACTCTAATCGCGATGCATTAGCGAGGATCAACAACGTGGATCCTCTAGTATCTTTTTCTGTTTGACTTTTGGTAACACAATGTGGTCAGTGAAAATATTGTTGGCGCGTGTACGTATGAAACGTGTCTGAATCCACGTGTAAGTGAATTGTTACGATTCATCGAACGTAAAATTGTATTCAATCCCGTTTTACATTTACGGGATATGAATTATATACGCGGGGAAAAATTGCTTGTATTCTTTATTTGACGCAGCCCTACCCGTTTAAAACGCTTTCGAGTTTAATACATTTTAAGTTCGTGTAAAACTGGATGCTCGTCGAATAACACGATTAAATTTTTAACTTCGCTCGAGTATTATTGGGCTTGAAAATTGAATGTAACCCAGGTTTAATTAAAATTAAAAATGCATCGTTTATTTAAAATTTATCGAGCATATTTTCAATGGACTCGAAAACGAACTTTACGTAATTTTTAAAAAAAATCCACGATATAGCCTTGAGTAATTTAAGTGTCTACGATTGTTTGCATCATTTGCATATCAAAATTAAAAAAAAATGAACGAATCAATTAAAGAATTATTTTATATTGATTGCATTTTAATTACTTCGAAATTAAATGTTATATTAAAAATACCGATAAATGTTTGATATAGAAATTATTTTCAAGATTCTATACGATTTCATCTCTTATTTAAGATATATTATTATAGATTTAAAATACATTATAACATTAAAAATCTTTCTCAAATAATCGTAAGCCTAATATCAACACGTTAAAAAGTCTCATAATAAAAATTTTTTTCAAAATATAATTCTTAAATCTTATAATCTTTGATTAAATTGTTATCGAAACTCGTTTTTCAAAATTTCTTCAATTCAAAATCTCCATTTTTCTTGCATAATTTTACATCTCTAATTTAGATTTAAAATATCCCCTCAATCCTCAAAAATTTTCAAAAAGAAATTCATTCGAAGAAACCATTCTCAAAAATTTTTCATCAGAGTCTAGAAAAAAACAATTAACCAATCAACCCTTATATTCATTCGATAAATACTTTGATCCTATTCTATTATCATTCCTCACGTCTAAAAAACGAAACACCTGAACCTTTATTTCCGCCTAACCTTCATTACATTAATGGCATAATAACCATTGTGACCAACGGAAGGGCTCACGTTGTCTCCAAACAGAGCTCGAATCGATCGAATCGTCATTAATATGTATGAGATCTTTCGCCGATGGAAGGTGGATGAAGTTGGTGTCCTCTTCGATCGAGAGGGTGGAAACGAAGAATTCGCCGGAATCCTCGTTAACCCAGGAGAACGAGAGCCTGGCCGTAATTGGCCAGGAATTCGTGGACGAACGGATTCTCAGGGACTTTCGTCGGCCCGCTTTCGTCGTGAGGAAACAATCGAAGCGGTTCGAGCTTTATCCCATCCCGCGAGATCAAAGGGCGGCCCACACCACTAGGGAATAAATACTTTCACTTGGGGATCGATCGGGAGCGTTTCTAACAATAAGGGAACCATGGATGAATTTTTGAAGTTCTTTGGAAAGAGGATTTTGCAGTTTTTTCTTTAATTTGATTCGTTAATGATCTGAGTCGAATTGAGTTTGCTTGTGTTAGAATTATATCTTCGTTTGGAGAGATAAAAAATTGAAGATGTGATTATAAAAAGTGTCAAAAATATTTGTTGAATTTGTTTATTCTTTAAGTTACAATTTTGCATCTTCTTTTCATTGAAGAGATAGAAAAATTGCTTGAAGCTTAGATTAGTTAATAATAAAAATGAGAGACTGTGGAAATATTAAAATATAATAATGATGGAGCAAATGAAAATATGTGTTTTATATTAATATAATTAAAAATAAAGTATATTTTATAATAATAATAATTATCGATGCTTTCACGTGATCTTATATCTAGTTATGTTATAATTAGGCGGGAAATTAAAAAAAAATTAAAAAAACTTCTATTTATTTTTTATATTTGTTTTAATTTGTACATGAAACATTCTGTATAAGTAATAATTAAAGAAATTATTACAATTATTAAAAAGAGAACGAATGACTACCATATAATTTAATTCTTTATATAACATTATTTTATTAACTTCAAAAAATTAAATTCTTTTTTAAAAAAGAAGTTTATAATTATAACTTATTGTTAATTAACATTATCGTTAGTTAATATTTTAATTAATAAATATTTAATCCCTTAACGCTTATGTAAATACACTTATCTCATTTCTAAAAAAAAAAAGATAAATCATTTCAATTTTTAATTTCAATCAACAATACAAAATAAACAACGTGAAATATCAAAACCAAAAAAAAAAAAAGAAGAAAAACCTCTTCGTTTAATCTCAATCGATCCCAATGCGACCATCAATTTCCAAAGGAAAAGAGGAGAAAAAAAAAAAGAAAGAAGAGAAGAAACGAAAAATAAATATATATTTCTCTTTTTCCCCGGCAAAATAAATCCCCGCCAGCGGTTTCGAAGCGCGAACTGATCGATCAACGTAAATTACACATCGAGCGCAATCGTTTCACGTAGATGGGAAAAATGGACGTGGACCGATCGGTTGTTCCAATTCCGCCGGAAATAGCCATGGCCGAGGCGAGGTCGGTGATTTAAAGCGGCCAGCCTAAAACATTAGCGGCACTGTGGTGGGGAAAGTTGAAAGAGTAAACACTAACCGCCACAAATTGCAAAGGTAACGACGTGTTCTTAGTCACCGTTTCTGGCAGGCGAAACTTTTCGCCGCGAATAGTGCTTTCTCGTGTCTATGCGTGGGCCAGGATCGGGGAAGGGGTTGAAATTCGATGGCGCACGCTGTGCGCCCCACGTTCCTCCGTATGTAACAGCCGGTTGCAATCACGCAACCGTTTCGAGCTTTAGACACGCTCAGCTTAACTATAGCTTAACTCCATCCAAGCAAAGCGACAACTGCACGTTTCTTCTCGCGATAAACTTTTCTTTTTTGTCGTTTGGCGCCACCAGTCAGTCGATGGTGTGTTCAGTTTTTGCAAATGATTTTTATGGCATGCAATTATTGCGTTTAATAATATATTCTTTTCTATAATCTTTTATGCTTTTAAGAAAAGAAGAACGTTGTTGAATATCTTAATGAGAGAAATTATTATATTAAGAATTGAATAGAAATTATTATATTAAGAGTTGAGATAGAGCTGAAAAAAATAAGTTAATTAAAATTTCGAATAAGTTACTTTAAGTAATAACTTTATTTAAAATGTTTGAATAACATTTATTCATAGCTATTATAGTTCATCCATTCAGCCCTTTGGTGCTAGAATTATCTGCGATTATTCTAGATGCTTTGAATAATAAATTATTGAAGGAACTTATTGAAGCAACTTTATTCTTAACTTCAATCATTAAAATTTTGTCTCTAATTAGAAATATTAAAAATTAGATATAGTTTATGTATTGATTAATGTTATAAAATATAATTTTAAAAGATACAAAATTTATTTAATATAATATATTGGTTTAAAATAAATGATTTCTAAGATGGAAAATAAATGCATACAAAAGTTTTAATGGATTCTTAATAGATGGCAGAATCGTCTTCCTTTTAGACAAAGACAGTAGATGATTTATTGAAATTTATTTTCGTACAATAATATAACAATATTTTCAATTGTTAATTGTAAATTGCAAATGTTTATGCATTTATGCAAAATTTAAATATAGAAAAATCTACAGAATACAAATAATATACAAAAAAGAATAAAATATTTAAAATATGATATATATTATATTTTATGCATTAAGACAAATCTCTATTTAAGCTCCATATTCATAAAAATTTTATTTTACGTTTATCCTCTAATTATTTTCAATAAAAATTGGCTTTTTTGACTAAAAAAGTTATGTTGGAAATTAATATTGAAAATAAAATATTGAATATATAATGAAATATTGAAAATGAATATTAAAAACATCTGTAACGTATTAGGAGAATCCATTGTCTTTATTCTATTCTATTAAGGATTTATATATTTTTCACTTATGCAAATAATTTAATAAACAAGTTATGATATAATATAGAATTATAATTATCACTTAAATTTCTACGAATCGAAAAATATCATTCTCTCTTATTTTCAAACTCCTGATTCCCTGAAACTAAAGATCTAACTATAATTTATTCAAGAAAATCTCTACAAAATCCCTCTGTCGGGGATCGAAATTTTACAAATTCGTTCGATATACATGATTGGCAATTTTCTGACACAATTCCAAGCACAATGACCCGCGAAAGCGAGAGGAGAAGGAAACGAGATCGAATCGGGAAGGATTTGCAATCACAAGTAACCCACCCCGCCAGCTTCTCCCCCCATTCGAATTCCAAAAGCACCTGCCCCGACTCTTTTCAATCGGTCCGCGGACGGCACAGCTGCGAACCTAACTCCTGGACGTCGAGGAATATTAATAAAGAACCGGGATTGAGCGGAGAACAGACTCGGTCTCGAAAATTATTCCATCGGGTCGTTCCACGGCTGGGGAGAACGAGAGGGGTGACTCCTCGATTATCTTAAATCGTTTCCCCCGACGAGACACACAAAGATCCTCCAATCGATACGAGGCAATAACAGTTACAAGTTTCGAATGACGACCGATTCCCTCCTCCATCATTCTGGCTCAGATGTTCCACGCTGTGAGCCATCTTCGTTGGATTTATGATGAAATGTGTGATGGGTTGAAGTAACAAAGTTGCATTTATAGATTTCGTTGGAAATCGGTTCAATCAAGGATAAATATTAAGAAATTTTATAAATAAATAAAGGATCTTCTGTATTGGAAGTGTATAGATATTGTACATTTTTTGTTAGAGATTAATTAAATTATTGATAATGAATAGTAGGAAATTTTATAAATAACATGATCTTTTTGATATGTGTTTCTTTAAAGAAATATTAATATAATTTATTTTTATATATAATTTTATCTAATCAAATAATTTGAATTATAATTGCAATTATAATTAATTATTTTTATATTTTATTTTGTCTCAAAGATTTTTTACAGACTGAACTTTAGAAAATTAATGAAATAAGATTAATGTACTATCAATTTATGTGATATTATAAACTGAAAACAAATCGTAATAGTTTTTATCGGAAAAGAAACGTGCAATGTTATTTACGATAGAAAATTATTTCTTTATTAATTACTTATTTATGATTTTATTTAAATATAATAAAAAAATTTTGAATTTTGTTGACTGTTTGATATTCTGACAATCTCTTCTTTAATATGTTGGTTTACTAAAACTAATGTTTAGTAACATTTTTATAATATTTTTAAAAAAAAAGATGAATAATCGTTCAACTAATATAATTAAGTAAAAATAGAAGCGAATTTAATCAATATATTTGTCTATTTTATAATTATCATTATTATATTAATTTTTTTATCTTTCTATAAAAAATTTATATAAGTTCAAATTAATGAAAGAAATTATTTCACAATATAATAAATTAATTAAAAAGTATATATAATAATATATATAAATTATAAATATAAATAATATTAAGTAAAACAGTATTAAATCATTAAATTTTAAATCATGAGAAATTGTTCTTTTTTTTATTTAAAATTAAAAAAATGGAAAATAAATTGTTTTTAGATAAAATTTTAACACAACTTAATATAAATCAATTTAGAAAAAAATTAAGTTTAATATTTTTGATAAAAATAATATCTTTACAATTTAACTACATACTTAAAAACCTATTTTAATCAGGTAGATAAAGCTATTTTCATTTTTTCAACTGAATATATGCTTTTTTGAAGTTTAAAGAGAAAAGTTTAGGAAGAAAAAGATATCCTCATTTTGACTTCGGTCCAAGTTTGTTGAAACGAAAAGCTCTTATCATGACCCAACAAGCTATCAAAGAGTACTTAAAGGAATTACCAAGAAAGCAAACAAACTCTTTATTCCGAATGTTCGTTTATAGATTTCGTAGATTTTTTAATCTCTATAAATTGATAAGAATTATTTCAAATATTTTTCATTTGATTATTTTTATATTTGTCACAGATCTTCTTTTAAATATCAGATTTCAAAATTAAATATTTTATTTCCTTTCATTCTTTCTTTTCAATAATTCAAGATTTTTGCTATTTTCACTCTTTGTTTCAAAATAGGATCAAATAGAATCTTTTAATGACAATTGGTATTTCTACAAAGATCAATTTCATTATCCCAAATTACAAATTGATCAAATGTGTTGTACCAATTCATATTAAAACAAAGAGATAAATATTTTAAAGTAAACTTCATATGCATGATCATATTTCTTTTTGCAAAAAAAGGATACATATACATTTTATACTTACAATATTTTTTAAATAAAAATCTTTTTTTCTTTTGCATCGAATTCTCTTGCAATTAGTGTGAAGTATTTTTACAATGTGTTTATTAAAGCAAAAGAATTTTTTCCTAAAATATTTTTATCTAATTATAACTAAAAAAAAAAAAAAAAAAAAATAGCTTATTATAATAAACTACCATATATATTATTTTTCAACATTTTTTAAAGATTTTTTTTTATAATTATAATTAAATAACTTTCTTTTTGTTTTATATATTTGTATATAATTATGTATATAAAAATATATTTATATAGGATGGAATACGTATAATACTTCATTTTTGATGAATTGAAGGAAATTAAAAAGAAATATTAAGATATATCTACTGCAATAAATATAATTTATATAATATATATAATAAATCTTTATTATTTTTTTAATGATCATCAATCATCAATAAATAATTTACTTCATTTTATCTTATATATATTTTAATGTAAATAATTATATTAAAATAAACAAATCAATCCATTTATCAATATTTAACATTACATAAAAGATTGCAGTTTATAGATTATAGAAAATCTTTGCTATACATATACTATTATATATAATTCATCCATTATTCTTCTACAATTTGTCCTAGAAAAATTCTTATTATATCAAAATAACAATTTATTTTACACATCTCAAAAAAAAAATCCAACATACGATCTCTCTCAACCCACAATAATTCACACTCGCGTACATACAAAACCCTTCTTTTAACCACCGAAACTCCCCAGAGTTGATGTTCAAAACAAGAGCATACGAAAGCTCAAACCAAAACTCAAATCGCCCTCGCGGAAAGGTCTTCAATATTAACCAGTGACAGTAGCATAAAAGGGAATGTTGAAAGGAAACAGGATGGGCGGCTCAAGGATTGGGGAGGGGTGGTGAGAGGGGAAGGGAGGAGAGACGGAGAGGCGAGAGCTTGGCGATCGTTCGGTTGCATTAATATGTATGCACTCCTCCGGTTGGCCATCGTCGTGGGTTAGGTCAGAGACCTTACAAAGTTTCACAAGCAAATAGAGCGGCTGTAATAATAATAAATATGGCGGCTCGCGGACGTGGACGCGAATAAACTCGTGAAACGGATCGGCGACACGATCG
>NW_006263570.1:864244-873084 GCF_000469605.1 Apis dorsata
GCCTGGCCGGCTATAAGATAGAGTTTGTAACGGGAGTATGGATTAAATTAATATGATCTGGTACGCGCTCTTGGATACGCCCCCGCATAGTAATGAAGGGATCGAGAGGATTCGACGGGGTCTGTGCACGTCGGACGGTTTTATCTTTATGAAACCTTGCGGGGAAATTTGTATTTGCGGCTTTCTCTTCGTCTTGACGGTTTTACTAAACTGAGCTGAGCGCAACCAAATGCATTTCCGCATTTTCGTGTATAAAGTTGTTATTTGTACGAAAAAAAGATATATCATCCTTCGATTTTCATCATTTTTTGACATAATTCAATTGTGTCGCGAAGATTTCGTTTGGTTGTTAGTTATTAAGAAGTTATTAATAAAAATGTTTCTTCGAAACAGTTAGGTTAGGCACAGATAGAAGAAAATTAGGTTAAATTTAAAGATTGAATGAAATTTTTGTTTAATTTTGATTTGGAGTGAAGTTAGAAGAAGAAACTTAGAATTAATATAAATTGATTGATTGATTTTTACAATAAAAATTTATTTAATTTTTTAGTTTTACAATTTATATTAGATTTAGATTAGATGAATAAGTATAAGATGATGAATATTTAATTCCATTATTTGAGGAAATAAATAAGTAGGGAATGATCTGTAATAAATATTTCTTACATAGATGTTACGTTATTATTTTGGAATATAATTTAAAATAAAATTTTTATTACTTTCGATCCAATATCAGAAATTATATTCAGTGTATTTGAAATTTTTAAAAAGATAATTTATTGAATCATCCAGTAAATTATGAAATTTTATACATTTAATAAAATATTTTAACGTAAATTTCTGTTGCAATTACGATCCTTTTCATTGATCAAATTATATCGAATTCTCGTGTATACCAGCAAAAGAGAAATGTAATTTCAGGCTAAAGTTGAAATAATGCCAGAATGTATGGTTTAAATGATACGCGTAGCAGGTTGCAAATTTGTAAACGCGAAACTTTAAGGATTAACTTTTGCGAACGTTGCTTCAATGAGCTACATTTAGAATCAGCAATATTTGTTTTTCATGTTACTAATTATATGGATGTTAACGTCAGAGAAAGGAAATTTGCACTTCTGATGTTTCTAAATATTTGTGCAATGAATTATGCTTGAAATTAAAAAAAAATATAAAACGTTTATTAATAAATTAGTGAGCAAGATTATTCAAAATGTTTGATAAGTACTAATCTAAATTATAATTAATAAAAAAAAGAAGAAGCATATGATAGAAGAAAGATTTCAGCTTGAATGCAATACATTTCTTCAATTAATTATTCAATAAAAAATAATTTTCTTTACGAATATCTTTAAAAAATATCAAAGAACAGATGAATATCGAATTAAATGAATTCATTTTTTCCAATAAGAATTAAAAAAATTGTTAAAAAAAAAGAAATAATCAATCTCAAATAATCTCAAATAAATAAAATTTTAAGAAGAAATTTAACTTTAATTTCAAAGTCATGATGAACAAAAAATGAATTATGCAATAAAAAATGTTTGTTCTACCAACAAACATTGAATTTTCTTCGAAGAAAAAAAAAGAACAATGAATATAAAACTTCCACTATATCATAAACAATTAACAAAAATTGTTTAAATTATTTAAAAAAATTCTAACCCTGAAATTATTAATCAAATCATCGTAAGAAAATAGCAACGCAAAAAGGAAAAAAACAATCTAACCCTGTGTCTAATAAACGCAAAAATATATTCACAACGCGAATCCATAACCAACCCAACGACTCAACGCCTTACATAAGCCGATCGCGCGAAAAGTGCGAGTAATTTCGCCGCGAGGGGGTGGTACGGCGATCCGGAAACGAAAGAGGGGAGCGAGAGAGATCTCGAGGGCGAATAAGAGTTACGATCGGGTGGTTGGAGAAGCGGAGTGGAATAGCGGAGTTCGGCACCAGGCTGGAGCGAAACGGAAGGGAAATGCTCGAGCGGTTCCGGTGTGCCGCGGTCGTTTGCACTATCGTAAGTTTATGTCGTCGGTTGCAGGCTAACCTTTGCCACCCGCCTCTCGCGCCCTTTTATACGACACGATAGTTTCATCGCGAAACAGCCACCGTTCGCATCTGTTGCCTTTCCCATTACCGTGCGAACACATATAACCGACCCATTTGCCGGCCGGCAAACTCGAGCACGCCTCTCGATTCCCTCGTATTCCTAGTTTTCTTTATCGCCATCTTTGTCGTCTTTCGTTTCTCTTCAACGGATGGATGGATTTTTTCCTTGGCAAATAGAATCGTTTCAGTTTCGAATCGAATTTTTGCTCGTTTTCTGGTCTCTTTCGATCGTTTCTTTGATTTTGTGATAATGAATAATATTTTAACTTTCGATCTTGATTAAATTGATCTTATGTTAGACTTAGAAAAATTAAGAAATATATATATAGGAAGGAAAATTAGTTTTTGACGTAGAGTTTAATAATTTTTGTTAACGATTCTTGGTATTATTGAAATGTTCGAAAAATTTTTCATTCATCTCGTAAAATGCATCTCGTAAATATTAAAATGATTAAGCATCAGACGAATATCCATTTATAATATGATTCTACTGCGGTGTACTCGAGTTGATAATATTGATCTATTCATTAGATCCTACACGTTGCCTAATACTGGTACATATATCAGAATCTTAACGATACCGAGTATGATCTTATAATAGCTTGGAACCTCTAGAGAACTTGTGAAGGAATTTCTGAAAATAGTCCGTGTCATTGCGTTCGTTCTAAATCCGAGCGGACGAGGCAAAGCGTTTGCCAAGTGTTCCTTAATATCTGGCTGTTTTTCGTCTCGCGACAATCCCATCCACTCAACGAAACATTAGGTTTATCTTAAGTTCCCTTTATTATTTGGAGATCTTGATTCGAGAATCCAACAAGGCAAAATCAGTTCCGTCGAATATCTTAATGGAATATCTTCTGTTGGGAAGCCGAATGTTAGCATAAAGATTTCTCTTGAATTGGTTCATCTCGAATCGGTGTAACGCGAGCGTGGAGAAGTCGAAAACAAGTAGGATTAAATAGTATGCTTTTATACTATTTATATATATGAATATATATGTGAACCAATAAAATTGAAAGAAGATGTAACATTTTCGTAGAAAATTTTGTTAAGCAAAGTATCGAAAAAACTGTCTTTGCGAACAATAAAGAGTAAAATAAGCGACGAAATAGATAGAAAAATTATTAAACGATAAAATCTTGGTTCAAACGCCAAAGAAACAAATTCTTTATCAAATCCTGTTTCAAGTTACGATTAGATCAATCAATTACCATTATTCAACATAAAATAAAAATCATTAAATATGTTCAATCTCATATTCAATTTTTAAAATAATTTATTGATAACAATTTATAGAAATATTTTATTTAATCAAGATACAATACAAAGAAACAAAACATAAAATGTTTCATTTGTTTCTTAAATTATTTAAGATCTTTTAATATGAAATGTTAAGAATCATTGATTATTATGATTAAAAGAATATCATCAATAAACTGTTTTATATTATATCGCCAAATTATTAGAAAAAATATCAATTGCTTAAAAAGAGTTTAAAAAGTTTACCTATTATTATATAATTAAGATAAGTTTAAATTATTTCGCGTAAATTCTTTGTGCATGTGATAATACAAAACATCCAATCTATAAAATATAAAAACACGAAGAAAACTCTTCGAGACATCCCCCTCGCCCAAAATCGAAATCACGTATCCGTACCAATGGTACAATTCCCAAGTACCCATCCACAACTGGATACCTCTTTCCTTTCGATTAAAAATTCAAACTGTCTCGCCGACCGGAAGTAAAAGCGATAGTTCCCTTTAAATAACCCACTATTCTCGAAACGGGTCCCCGCGAGAACGGGTCGCCACGAGGGTTGAAACGCAGGAGAGGAAAAAAAAAAGGGTTGTCTCTCTCTCGGGCATCCGACTTGGACGAGGAACACGTGAAACCTCGACTAACCCTACACTCCAGTTCACGTAGACGCGAGCACAACGTATCTTCTCACAGTTGGATCCGGTTGGACCGGTGTCACGTGCACCCCGTTATACGAAAGAATTTCTCCTCTTCTTCATCCACCCCTAAGAAGAAGAAGACCCCCAGTGAATCACGAAAAGACCCCCAGCAAGTTTTCTTTCCCCGTACGAGGAGGGCCTCCCCCCTTGAACCCGGATGGATTCAACCAATCAACGATTCCTCCCCTGGAAAAATCTTGATTCCCGACCAATCGCGTGTCCAAATTCTCCTTTTCGAGGCGTTTCGGGTACGTTGGAAGATCGGATGGCCTTGAAAAATTTCAACCACGTGCGTTTTCTTTCTCTAAATTTTTATTGCCTGCCACGAACTCGAAAATCTGGACCGACAGATGCACGCTTCGCGCCTTTTCCTTTTTCCCCTTTTTCTCTTTTCATTGTTTTCTACTTCTTATTCGTATTTCTTCTTTCTCCTTTTCTTCTTCTTTTTCTTCTTCTTCTTCTTCTTCTTCTTGTTTCTAGTGTTAATCGCGGGTACGTTGAAGAGATTTAAAGGGATGAGTAACTTCCTGGTTGGCCACGAAAGTGATTTATAGACGACGATTTAAATTTTAAACCGAAAACGAACATGCTAATGGGGGACTTTTTTCTGGGTCACGGGGGACCGTTAGTATTCAGACGGGGTTCTGAACGATGAACATGTATCTCGAATCGTTTCTTCTTTTTCCGCGGTGCTTGTGGAATTTCCATCGATGTTACTGTTGAAATATATTGGTCCAGAGTAATAGCGATTTTCTGCACGTGATTGGAAAATGGTATTTTTACGTTGGAGAATTTTTCGTTTGTAATGCCGATTTCGGGAAATGGAATTTTTGACATTTTGTCGACAAAATTGTTAATACTTTGTTAGAAATGTATATATATGTCGTTTATTCGTGTAATGTATTCAATCTTGAGTTAATGGTTTTCTTTAATTTTAGGAGATTAATATTACGAAGAAGATAATTACGTTGTCATTTTATCGTTAAAGTTTTTGATTTTATAAATTAAAAAATTTTTATAATAATCAATAATTTTGATCATTTTTGTTTCACTATATGTTTGCATTAAATATTGTCATAAATTATAATGAAATACTTTATTCATTTTTTTAATTATATATTTTTATTTTTTTAAATAATATATTATATTTATATCCATTATATTTGATTATAGTGATATGAATAAAAAAACAATTAAAAACGATACAAATATTTATATAAAATTCTAGTATATAAAATTCAATATCCAGTATCTCGCGTCAAAATTGTTTTTGTCTAATATTTACTAAACAAAAAATAAAAAAAAGAGAATAAATATACATTTATAATTATATAAACATGTAAATTATATGTTATTTGATACATATTAAATATTTCTTTCACATAGACACAAATAAACAATTCTAATACACTAGTGAACAAAATTATAAAACATTTTGAAAATTATTGGATTAATAACTTAATATTATAGTTATTTTAAATACAACAAACAAATTTTTATAAATTTTCAATTTAAAAAAATACAACTTCATCTGAACAAAATTATAAGACATTGACATTTAAAATAAAAAATCTATATAATTAAACAAAATTAAATAAAATCTTTTTTAATGTTAGTAGTTTAAATCGATTTTTCTTTATTTTCAACTATCTCGATCATTCGATTTAGCAAACTTATATATGTTTCATATAATTTTTATCCAATTCTCTCTATGCGCATTAAATCACTTTTTTTTAATTCTTTAATATCACTATATTGCCTGCCATCATTATGTTTTCACATTTTTCAAAAAGAGGATCAAGTTTATTGATAATTAAAAAATCCCAATTACTTAAATTACTTAATCAAAGTTAATCAAATTCAAAATAAAATGAAATGTAATAAAATGAAAAACATTTCATTCTCAAAAAATCCTAAAAGTCATAAAAAAAAAAAATAAGAAATTCTCAAAAATTCGAAATTAATAAAAATCAATATCCAATCTATTTGAAAAAAAAAAAAACTTACTATCATATCAAAAAACACGTTCAAGAAAACGCGTACATATACGTATACGTACATTCTTAACTCCATGTGTCAACACCATTCGCACTATCCCATCGGTTTTTACCGATCGAGCAAATTATATTTCTGAAACTTCGCTCACTTCGAGCGAAGCGACGAAGAAGCCCCCGGCTTCTTGGATCGATTCGTTCGCAAGGGAGGAGAGGCTCCTCGTGTACACAAGGAATGATCGTTAATGGAAGATGTAATTGGAAAATACTTGGCGCGCCTCCGTTCAATTCGCCTTCGTGTTTGTTTGCGATATCGTGCCAAGCCGCTGCGAGTTATTGCAAGAATCCTGCGCTACAATCTCTCTCTCTCTCTCTCTCGCTCTTTCTCTCTCTCTCTCTTTCTCTTTCTCTCTCTATCCGCCGCCATAATCCTGGCCCACCTATATAAGCTTCCTGTTCCCTTGCCGCAGCATCGTCCTCCACGCTTTTACGTCGACGTACACGTCGTCTGAACAAAGATCGATGTATACCGGATGCTCGATCGGCGAAATATGCGTTTTCATGGTCCCCCGCGAAAAAAATGATTTTCTTCCGGCGAGCCGCGCGCGCCAACTGAACTTATTTTAAAGCTGGAATATCCAATATAAATACCGTCCCCCTCCCTTTTTTTTTTTACGAGAAGGTCCTTTTTTGTCGTAGCATTGAAATATCGTCGCGTTAATGGCGTGGTTCGTGTTTCGAGAGATTTCGAGAAAATAGGTGCTTTTTTTCTTGAAGAATTTTTAGGGGATGTTTGGAATTTCGGACGGGTGATGAAGATGATGGAATTCGATATACGTTGTAATTTATTTTGACTGGTTGTAATTTAATTAGATGGATAATGGAGAAATTTCTAATATATGATAGTTTGATGGAAAGATAATGATAGAAATATTGAATGAAAAGTTAGTTGTAGTAGAAATATGAGAAATATTTTTGATATATTTGATTACTTATAGATGAAATAAGTACAATATGATAGTTTCATAGAAGTATAAAATTTTTTTTTCTTGCTTTTGAAATTTAATTAAATTGAAAAATAAATACGATTTAAGAGAAAGATAATAATAGAATTAATGAATAAAAAAATTTGCTCTTAATTTTAACCTCGATTTTATCACAATGGAAATATAGCGTGCTCGAAAAGATTCGAATGACATTTTAAAAAGTCCTCGACACGAAAAAGATATCTTATATCCGAAATCGTAGTAGGCATGCACAGAATATTTCAGTTTATCTATGCAAATAAGAGAAATATTTCAGATAAGAACGTGTTGTATCAGGTAATTCATTATCATTAGCTTATGTGAAAATATACGAAAATGGTGAAAAATATAATACAATATTTCAATCTGACTTCTCTGACCTATTCAATTTCAGTTTTTTTATATCAGCAAAATTTATTTTTAATTTTCTTTCGCAATTTATCTAATCTCTTCTTTTCCATCTTCTTTTCTTTCTTCCTTGCCGATTAATACGAAAGATAGATAAATTTTTTATAATATGAAATCGTTATTATATATAATACAAAAAAATTCAATCTAAAGAGAAGAATCGTTCAAAGTTGAAATAGCATTAAAAATCCAGAGATTTAAACGAATCTATAAAGAGATTTCATATTGAAAAAATGAACTTCTTCATTTCTTGAGTTCATTGTTCCACTACCATTACGCTTCTGCGAACATTGTTAAATACCTCTAAAAGCTATTATCCCTCAAACTTTACTAATCCTTTATCCTTTATCCCTTCTCCATACTTGCTTAAAAATCAATGAGAATTATATTATTGATCATACATATTAAGATATTTATGCAAAATATTGTTCTTGATATGTTTTATTGAATATTTTTCATTTATTTATCAAAAACTAAAGATTTTTCATTAAATAAAATTCTTATAAAGCATATCAATTTATAATATTTTAGAACATTCGTAATATAGTAATAAAACCAGAATTATATATTATAATATTATTATTCAGAACAAGAGCAAAATTTTGAAATTTATAGAAGTGCAGAATGTGATCATTGAGAAATATCAATATTATTATTTATAAGTATTATAATATTATAAGTGGAATTATACTTGTGTACAAAATTTTGGATATCTATTATCTGAAATTTTATCTGAATTTCAAAATTTATTTAAAAATTGCTAATTAAAAATATATAATAATATATCAGATATAAAGCTCGATTAAAAAATAAGATTTTTAAATATTCCCTAACGATATTAACTACAAAATATTCAACTATAAAATATTTAAATTTTAATTCTCTATTAATTTCACTCAAGAAAATTATTCAAAAATAAATCTGTACAAACCATTGTATTCTACACAACAACAACAATTTTCATTA
Source organism: Apis dorsata (assembly GCF_000469605.1). Taxonomy (NCBI): domain Eukaryota; kingdom Metazoa; phylum Arthropoda; class Insecta; order Hymenoptera; family Apidae; genus Apis; species Apis dorsata. The sequence continues at coordinate 872,709 of NW_006263570.1, forward strand.
AAATCAGATTTTTCAAAATACGTATTATAATATTTTCCTAAGACTTCATTCAAAAGATAATCGAACAAAATGAAATTCGTTTTAAAATTAAAATTTCAAAAAACAGCAAATTTACAAAATTATTCCAGAATAGTTACTTTAATACTTACGATCAGTAGTATACCCCTAGATATAACCTCCAATTGGCTCGAAACGCCACACATGGCGATCATTATCATCGTCGTTACATGCAAAACGCATACCCCTCCCCCTTGGCACGCACAATTCGGTGGTAATTTCGCGATAGCCATTCCAACTGGAGCCACCTTGCTCAGACGTTATCGTCACCCTTTTCCACCCTTTCTCCTCTCTCTCTCTCTCTCTCTCTTCTCTCTCT
>NW_006263570.1:873286-873572 GCF_000469605.1 Apis dorsata
CCTGGCAATACCGTGTGTTCCGCCAATTGCGAATCTAAGCCAGGGGAATCATTTTGCGGCTTCGTGACGCTTCCTCTGCTCGAAAGCGGATTCGATTTCTCCCCGGGCGGGCAGAGTTGGATATCTAAAGAGAAAACGATCTTCAGAGACGGATACGTAATTGGGAGAAGAGCGTGAGCGGAACGAGAGACACGGAAAGGAAAGGGGATCGCAGTGGCGAGGGGGGGAGCGGTGGGTGCATTGGGAGTCGCACGTGGGCTACACAAAGCTCGTCGAGAATACTCTT
>NW_006263570.1:873581-874043 GCF_000469605.1 Apis dorsata
AAAGTGAATACTGGTATCCAATTGCAAGTACCGTGCCGCGTCTCTAGTTGTTCAAAGTGTGCATAACAGCCGAGAGTAAGGGTAGGAACTAATTGGCAGGTTGCTCTCAAGAACGTAAATACGAGGCGAGAGGATCGTGAACCTTGGTGGTGGGGGGAGGAGGAGGAGGAGGAGGAGGCGTGGCGGGGGATGACGGGTTTGAGAGACGAGGCGGAGATCTCAGGGGAGTCTCTGGTTGCCACGGGATGACGAAGTGCCTCGCAGGCTTTGAAACCTGCCATTTTTGCCGGACCGATGGGGAACGCGAATATTGGATAACAGGGATGTATCGATTCGGACTATGCTCGAACCGAGTGCGAATAATGGATTATTTAAGAGGAATATCTTTGGGGTTAATGATGTCGGGATAGACGCCTTTGGCGGGGGGTTTAAAATGCGTTTTTTTTTTTTTTTAATTTAAAT
>NW_006263570.1:874125-874677 GCF_000469605.1 Apis dorsata
CGACGAATGATGAATTTTTGTGAACGAATCATTAAAAATGGCGATCCCTCGTTGAATAATCGAATAATTGGTAATTAATTTATTCTGTTATGTTGAATTGTTTCAATATTGAAATGCGTTTAATAAAACTTTGATGACTTCGCTTGGTCCTTCAATTGGTAAATTGAAACTTAACATTCTTAAAGATCTTGAAATTATTCAGTCCAAGTATATTTAATATTGGGAATTGGTTAAATGTGTTAATTAAAACAGTTAGCTCGACTAGTTTTTAATTGAATTTTGAAAAGAACTTACAAGAATCTTACAAGTTACAAAATCTTGCTGATTCCATTTATATAAATTACGAAATTCCGAATAGAATTTCATGAAATACAAAATTATTATTTAAATTATCCAAATATTATATTCTTAATAATTATAAAAAAAAATCTATGATCTATCAATTCAACAATTTTTCTTATACTCTTCAAATTTTCAAAAAAAAACTCAAGTTCTTCAAAACTTTTGTTTTTTAATTTTGAGAAAATTATTTTTTTTTTTTTTTTTTTTTTT
>NW_006263570.1:874902-879147 GCF_000469605.1 Apis dorsata
ACTGTATTGATAATTTCTATCAAAAAGATTTCACAGAATTTCTTTCTCATTTTACAACGAGTCACACCAATCCGATCCCTTAATGTCACCGGATTTTTCGTGTGCAGAAACAACGTCAAATAACTCGGCATAGGCCGAGAACGCAAGCAATACAACACGTATTTGTGAATACGTGCGTGCAACGGCCTCATGTATATTCGTTCGTGGAATGGAATTACCAGGGGATCGTCCAGATAAAAAGCGACCGCGTATCGCCGGGACACGATCGATAAATTTAACCAATTCCAAGCGGCGCTTTATGGACTCGTTATACGACTGGTATCGTAATTATCTCCATTTCGAATTTATACGTGCGCCGCGCGTGGATCCTTTAATCTTGTCGGCCGTGCTCGATCGTCGACGAATTACTGTAACTCGCGTCGTCACGTTATTAACCCGCCAACTAAAATGTCCATCGCTGCCAGCCGAAGAATTTGACGTTTGCCAACCGGAGGAGGCTTAACGCGTCGTTGGTGCCTCGCTGATATCGCGATGATTACGTTGATGATACATCACAGTTGAATTTCGAAGGTGATATACTTTTTTTTTTTTTTTGGATATTTCGTTCGTTCCCTTCAAGAATTTTTGACGAGTAACGGAATAAACTTTTTTTTTTGTTTTTTTTTTTTTTGTCTATTAAAGATTCAACGTGAAAAATAGGAGATATATGCCAGAATTGAAATTTTTGAAGAATTGTACATGGTGTATTGAAAATTGCAAAATAAAATGAAAAAAAAAGAAGAAGTGAATTTTCATGCAAAAATAAGTCGAAAGCATAGAATGACAATTTTTTATAGAATATTTCGTTTTCGAGAAAATCGATTTTGAAGTTTCATATTTATATTTCATTTATTTTAATTACTTTTGATTTATTTAATATATTTAATTGAAAAATCACTTGTTTAATATTAGTGATAAATTATTAATATTGTAAAAGTGTATATAAGATTTTAAGTTTCATCACAATTATCACAATTATGATATACAATTGTAGTTATGGTATAAGGAAAATATGAATATAATTGATATCAAATCAAATAATGAATAAAAAAAAATTAAACATTGACTGTAATAAGTCTAATATTAGATTTCTAAGTGGAATTTTTATAAATTATAAGAATATTACAGTAAAAAAATATTGCATTCGTTTAATTTATCGTTATAGTTTATTGTTTTTATTTTAGTAATTAAATTTTTTAGTAATTAAATTTTTACAAAATAAACTTGGAATCTTTATATCTTTAATCTTAATACTATATTACTTTACCGATATTATTTTAAGGTAAAAACAAATCTTTCGATAATAATTAATTTGAAATTAAAAAGTTGAAATAATTAAATCACGTTTCGAGACTCTCATATTTTTTTTCCATCAGCAATATCCAGACAAGAGAAAAATCGTTGAATGTTCGAAAAGAAATTTTTCCCGGGGAGAGGTAAAAATAGTAACACAAAACGAAAGAAACAAAATGGAAAGCGGAAGAATTTATGGTTCAGGGGAATGAAACTGTAAAGTAATCGGAATTTCGTGCGGTGCAAAAACACTTGGGCTCCGTCACGTAATTAAAATCAATGCCCTCGGTTGATTATTACACGGTGATGAAAAATAACAAAAGATCGAATATATTGAATATGTTTCAAGGAATAATTTTTAATTTATTTTCTATGTGAATTTAATTGAATTTTTTTTTCTCTATATGGAAAATTTTACAATTGAAAGGAAAGTAAAGGATTAAACAATTGAAATAAAATGAATGAAAATACTACAGAATTTGAAATTCATTTCGACGATCCTTTCATCCGTGAAATCATATTCATCAACGACGTATGCATGTACCTAATTGTGCTAAATAGAGTGCAAAAAAATCGGTAAATTAACAAAAAATGTAAAACGTACAATGAATTGAAAAATAATATCAAACTTTTATTTTTAACATCATTGTCAAGCTTTCAATTGTTTTCATTTTAAGTAATTACAATTTTAAGTATTACTCTTTTGAGATATCGTTTAATCCTTTTTTTTTAATTTTTGATCGATTAATTACATAAAATCTATTCTTTTATAAAAATCATTTTATATAAATCGTTTTAATAGAAATTTCACGTAAATTGTAAACATAAATAAATTGTAAAAGTAATTAAAAATCACACTAGTCGAACGTGACAAATAAATTACACGTCTGAGCAATATAATATAAAATTTTATCTTTCGAAATCATTATAATTTATAATTATGTTTGAAATTACTTTTGAGCGAAAGTTAAAAATATACCTCACGATATCCAAATTAATTTTCACTTTTTAATATTATTAATTCTCTACGAGCACAAATTTAATTTCTAAATTTAATCATTTAATTTTCTTCCATTATTATTATCCTGTCCAAATTTCTATAAGCAAATTAATAATTCACGAATCAAAATACAAAAAGATCAAAACGAAAAAATCTAGAAGAGCAACACGACGAAACTGAATAGGCCGCAATCTGTGCTTCAACGATCTCATTAGCCAGTAAAATCCATGTATTTATCCATAAAACTGCCTAAGTTTCCCGCCACGATATAGGAGACATAGAACAAAGTTTCATCGCGATGCTTTTCATCATGGCGGATACGCAGATGGCCCTCCTCGATGATTGTAAGCGCAAAAAAGTCGTATGTCGGAGTCGATGCTCGGTCCAACAGGGTTGAAAATCATCGGTACAAAGATTCAAGAGGCACGCTTTTCCCGTTTTCGCATTTTGCTCGTATGCAAAGCTTTGAATTTTTCACTATTTCCCCTCCCTTGATCAAGCTGATCTTCTTTTTATTGTACGCGCGTGAAACTTCTCTCATTTCCTTTCTCTTCCTCGATCCCTCCTTCGCGTGTCCCTTCGTTTTAATCATTATTTTTACGAGCCTTCTTCTCCGCGCCCTCTTTCGAATCCTATTCTTCTTCCTCTGTGGTGATTTTTCACGATATTTTGTTTCGTTTTTTGAAGAAGTTTTGATGATGTTTGATGAATGCATTTGATGAATCGTATTTTTTGTTTTTTTTTTATAAGAGAAATGTATGTTGTTATTCGTTGTTTTTTGGAAGGGAATTATGCACGTAGTGGAAAGGATGTAGGATTGGTGAATTTTCATTATCTTGTTTCCTTGGAAATAAAATTGTATGCGCGCAGAAGATGTTTATGTGAATTTTTGTAATTTATGATATTTGTGAAATGGTCTTTCAATACGATATTTGTGTTTAATATTTGAGAATGAAAATGTTCACAATCAAGACGGCTAATTGTATGCAAGAGCAAAGTAATGAGGAATAAAGAAATCTTCTATTTAAAAACATAATTTTTAACATTGTCGTAATGTTATGTTAAATTTCTTGAATTCAATGCTTATGTGTAAAAAGTTTTGAGACCGAGTTGAGAACAGGTTATTCTTCTTCTTTTCATCGTAGCAGATATAAGTTCTCTCTTTTGATCTCTATATAATATCAAAATTAGAAAATCAATAAAAATAAACTTTGTGATACGCAATTGTATACTTTTTATAAATATATTGAATAAGAAAATGATTTAAATCACTCTATAATAATTTTTATATCGTGAAATATTATATTAGATTCCTAGAATAACAATGAAGAGCTTCCAATTTCTTCACTAAGCCACTGAAATTAAATCCAAACCAAGCATTAATTCATTATCCAAATATCTTACTTTCCCTTAAATTTCATTTTCCAAAGAAACCAATCTCTATTTCCCAAAGAAAATCACGCTACATACACGAAAAACATCCCTTTTTTTAGAAAATCTTATCCTAATTCCTCTTCTTCTTTCCTCTCCCTTCATTCCCTTCTCTTCTTCCGTTTCTTTTTCAGTCCAATTCCATCTTGACTTTCCCCTCTCTTCCCTTTTTTCTTTTCCCTATTTCAACTACACACACACACACACACACACACATACTCCAATTCGACCTCACCCTATTGAACGTGCAGGAGAACGTTTCCAACGCGTGTAACTTACAATCGTGTTATCCCGGTTGGATTTTTACAAGCGCGCGCCGCCATGCCGGAAGAATCGGTCGTGGAGCCGAAGAGAAAACTAGGTCGAGCGTACTGACGTCAATTTTTTGAAATGATGTTATAGACATTCGCTTCTGCCATGCCTTTTTCCTTTTTTTTTTTTTTTTCTTTTAATTGCTACTAGCGGGATGACTCGCACACAAA
>NW_006263570.1:879347-894228 GCF_000469605.1 Apis dorsata
GAAGATGGGATATAATTATACTTGGTTTTATCATGCGGATCATTAGAGAATCGTAAATGTACGCGTGTTATATTGGAATGCCTCGTCGTCGTGCTTTAATTATACTAGAGGTTCCACACATCTTCCAGATAAAGTGTTATATGTTGGATTCTGTGAATTTGTGAATGGCTCTTTTTGAATCACGAAGTGCATAGGTTGGACATATAATACATGATGTTTTTGTTTTGTGTTATGTTTAGTCATTTTAATAACAAAGAAAGATAAATAATTAAAAATTGATACGAGAAAATAAGAAATATATAATATTTCAAAGATAATTTAATTTTAATAAAATTTAATAAATAATGGTCTATATATTTGGACACATTTTTGAATAGTTTTTATCTATTATTTCACGTAAATATTTTATTAAAAATCACATTTTAATATCGAATAATTATATTTTATTAGACCCATTGAGATTTGGAAATTCCCCAAAATATAAAAGAGACGGAAATGTAATTAGAACTAATTACTTCATTCATTGTTTATTCGATAAAAAAAAATATTTATTATTTCCAACACGCTTTCTTCGACGCTACACGTCGCTCGCTTTTATTTATTCGAAGGTATATCGCGGCTCGACGCAAATCTACGCATTCCGTGATTGGCCATTGTTTTTCATCAATAACTCATTAACAAAGCTAAAACGAAACGAAAGGAAAGTTTTCGCAAAGAGAAATGTTGCTCGAAATTTCCTTCAGAAATCTCCATTTAACAAATGTTCCACAATTTTTGGTACACTCGTATGTATATATACATAAAAAAGGAAAAAAATCCATTCAGAGGCCATTTTCATCGGGTTCGACAGTTTTCAGCCACTTAGCCCGTTCGAGTTGGAGAATAACCGCCGTTTAATGCTCCGCCCGGCGCGGTTATTAAAGAGGATTACGGCCTTTAATAATCCCGCTTTCGCAAAAATTTCGCAACGCTCTCGAATTACCTTCGCAGCGGCCAACCAGCGTGCCCGGTCTCATTGTTTTGCCGACCATTTGTTTCTGCCTGGTGTAACGTTCGCGAAAATGGAAGCTCGTTATTACGGCTCTCCCCATTGTTTCCGCGGAAAGAGGCAAAGGGTGGCGAGACCAGGTAGACGAAACGTTCGAACCGTGCTGCTTCGTTTCGAATTTTTTTCCTCTTTTTTTTATTCTTTTTCTTTCCTTTTTTCCTTTATATATATATATGTATATATATTTATTCGTCCTCCACTCTTCCAAAACTCGTGGAAATCTCATCGGACACTTGTCGCCGGCGACATTTCGCAGGGTGTCGTGGGCCGTGCATTATTAGATTTACCCGTTCGAGCCGAAAGGGTTGTTGGACCAACCCTTCGCTTCGCCCTACCCGTTCGACGAACAATCGCCTTTTTAACAGCGTTCTCCGAGGGATTACGCGCAACCCTGTCTAACCTGTTTACTCCGTGGTCCGTAGGAAGCGTGGACATTTGAGGGAAAATCGGGAGGATTTAAAAATAATGATAATGAATATCGGTGGGAACGGTTTAATTGGAAATTATCTGAGAATGGTCGGATATTGTTGGAGATTTGAGATTAAAAATGGAACGAAACGCACTTGTGCAAGTAATTTTAAAATTTTATATCCGTATGAGTAGAAAGTAGATTGTATTTAATCAGACAAGTTAAGCTTCGTATATTATATATATGTGTGTATATATTTTTTTCTTTATTCAGTCAAATTTTTCTTAAATGAGAAAAAAGTTAGAAATATAATATATATAATCATATATATATGATATAATTGTTTTAATAATATTTATATAACTAAAATTTTTCAAGTAATTTTATATTTTAAAAAATCATAAAGTTATTTGAACTAACATTTTTTTTTTGAAATATTTGATATCAATTATTTTTTAATTCAAATTATTACGATTATGTTCGAAACAATTCCTCTTTTACAGCGAAATAACGATAAAAAAATATCATATTTATCTATGAAAAAATGAAATTCATTACTTATCATTAATAATTTGTATTCCAAACATCGAAAAATCGAAATACACGTGTATACTCGCAATTTTAAAATTTTTAAATAAAAACATCGTATAGAACGCCAGAATCGATCAGAATATATATATAGATATCAATATCAAATTTACAAAAATGTAACTTCTCCCAAATTAGAATTTCCATTCGAACTTCGTACCACGCAAATATCGAGTCGGATGGCAATTTTTCAAATTCATTCGCGCGCTCATTCATCAGACCAACGATCCGGTTACTGATATTTTGTCCAATTCGTCACGCGATATTGCTCTCTCTCTCTCTCTCTCTTTCTTTTACCGATCAATAAGAGGAGATTTTTGACGGATACCGGTTGACAAGGTTAATTAGAATATTCCTATCCGAGTCGTATTAATTGGCTGTGATGCAATCTAAATGGGTGGTAATGGGAATCGCGGGGTTGCAATTACAGTTCTGTAATGGACCGTCGCGACTAGAATTAATTTGAGTTAATGATTATCAGGCCGCGATAAAACGAAACGGGGTGAGTGTTAGAAGTGCATAATCGTTAACGGATTCGTGCCCGTGCAACTGATAGCGCGGCTACTGTAATACGAGTGTTAATTGCCAGTTTAAATCAGCTTTAAATGGAAATTCAACGGGAATAATGAATTCGATTTGTCGTATATTTTATCTTAATTCCGTATTATCGCGGATAATACCGTTGTTTATTAAATTATTGGAACCAAGGAATGCGATATCTTTTTATAATATATCGCTTGCGATGCTCCCTCCCTTTCCGTTATTTTATTGGAGATGTAATATTGAAATAAGATTTGAACAAATAATGAATAATTGAAACGTTTGAAGTGTGTTATCGAGTCAATGGAATAAAATTGCGTGTAAATTTTATTGTTATGCAAAATTTTTTGAATTACTGACTATTAATTTATTCATCAAAAATTCTAATTTTAATGGAAATTTGTATTGATTATATAAAGTAATTTCTTTTTGTCGACGAGAAATTTCACTCGAAAGTTTCACAATTTATCAAATTAATACAATAGCACTGAATTTTGAATATTTTATAATTTAAAATTTTTATCTAACTCGATTAAAAAAAAAAAGAAAAATTTGGTTTCATCTTCTTAATAATTACTCCACGTACAATTTATCGTGCTGTGAATAATTAAAAAGTTTCAAAAAATTGTTCGTTTCATTTTATTTTATACAAGAAATAAAAAAAATATCCAAATATTCGAACGAATAATATATAACATTTAAAAATAATATCTCAAAAGAAAACAGTTTTAAATTTAAATCTTAAACGAATTCGACACGCGAGAGAAGAGCGCATCCGATTTCCCTCGTGGATTGGCCGCCTCGTAAGCAAGTAAGAAAGAGTTCCAAGAAAAGTGGTAGCCATCAGGAAGAAATCTCTCCAGCAGGTTTTTCGAATCAAGTCGGGGATATACCAATAAGCAAATCGCGTGTACATCAACCCCTTCCTTCTTCCTGATCCCACCTTTTTCCCAAAGGCGACCTCCCAGCAAGAACGCAAAGAACCCGGGAGGACGCTGACCGGTCCACCGGTCTCGCCCCAAGCGGAAAAGAGACGAGACGAAGAGGATCCTCCGAAGGGACGAACAATAATAGTCCGTGGGGGTCAAGCAAGAGTAGGGGAAGGACCACCAGCGGCCCACCGCGATTTCGCCAATTTGAACGCGAGTTAGTTGGCCCGCAATCATCACCTAGTGCAAGAGTGCAATACGAGATCCGGCGGAAGTGCAAGTTCCGAGATTTCAAAGTTTTCGTGAACTTTGTGCGCGGAAATCACGATAGATTTCTCTCTATACTCTTGAATAGAGTAGCGACTCTCTATTTAAAGATCTTTCTACGATCGTTCATCCAATAACTGTACACAAAAGTGGGGGGGGGAGGGGAAAAAAAAGAGAAAAATAAGGAAATAAAGAATAAGAGCGCTCGAACAATCGAGCTTTTTTTTCGAAAACTCGCGCGCAATCGGTATCGCAATAATTTTTTCTCGTCGAGCCATCCGTCAATCGGGACAAAGGAAGCGGGCAAACAATAGAGAGATAGGGGGCGCGGGGGAGGGGGGAGGCCCGCCTCGATGTGATGTCGGGTATTCCGCGCGAAAGAGAATTCGGAATACGACGATCGAACGTCCGGACCCTATTGGCAGGTGATTGATATGTTTGCCATTTGCGCGAGCTCGCCTTTTTCACCTCGAACTGAGGATACGTCCGTGGCCGTGGAACGTGACTTCGTTGTGATATGGATGGTTATAATCATGGATGGTATCACCAGCAGCAGCAGCATCATCATCATCATCATCATCATCAGCAGCAGCAGCAGCAGCAGCATCAACATCAGCATCAGCATCAACATCAAACGCATCTGGAGCAGCAATACCAACACCAGCAACACCAACAGTTTCATCCACAGCAGGGGCAACGGTACAGTCAGCAGCCTTATCAGCATCACGCGCATCATCAGTATCCGCAACAGTATCCCCCGGATTATCTGTATCGGTTCTCGTTGCAGGTAAATAGTGCATCTTGACTCTCATCATTGATCTATTGAACGACACTATTTACTTTTTTCTTGAGTTTCTTGGTTATATTGTATGTGGGATAAAATAGAAAGAGAAGTTTCTTTTTTTTTTTTAACTAAAATTAATTCATCAATTTTTATTTGAAAATTGAAATACTTTTTTCAATTTTCGTGAAAGTTTTAATTAGGGGATAACAGGAATTCTTATAGATGGATTAAGTATGATATTTAATATTAAATTTAATATTATTATTATTTTCATTCTTTGAATAACTATAAGTACACGGTATGCAAACTTTTCATCATTTTTCTTGAAGATAACGAGATGGTTTATAAAAAGTAGATGTATTTAAGTGAATTTTATTATTTCATATTGTTATTTTTTTCTATTAACTACAGATTGAAAATTAAACTATTGGATAAATAATAATTGAACGTAAAAAAGTCAATATACAATTCTTTTCTTGTCTTGTTAATTAATAGGCAATCAAACTATTTGTTTTGAAATGATATCTATTATACAACATATTTTATTCATGTTTCTATTCATATTTATATTTAATAGATTTTTATTTAATAGACTTTCAAAGATTTATTATTTAACTAACTTCATATTTTCTTTATCAATAACATATCAACATTAATATATTTCTATTGAACTAATTCAAATATAAAAAATATAATCTACATATGCACTGATAAATTAAACGCTACGATTCAAAATCTCCGTTCATCTATTAATTTCAAATTATCTTTTTCAATTAAAATTTCTATTCTCCCACAACGAAGCGTCTCGAAACAATTTCAATTTCCTGTATGGAAAATTCTTAAAAAAATACCACGCAACCACTGCTTCTTTTTCTCCTCTGCGTCAGATATCCGCATCGATAATACATCAAATATTATCTCCACTCGAGCGTTCTCACGATCCCAAGTAACTGTCGAAAGATCCGCAGAAAAACAATGACCGGAAACATCTCTCGCCGAGGAGATTTTCCTTTAAGAACCGCAGAACCGGCCTCCTCCTCGATAACTGTAACCGAATCTGAAAGGCCATTTATCAACGGCAACGATATTTCTTACGAAATACCGTAAACGATTTTCGAGATCCACCATATATATTCCTTATCGGGGTCGGGAGAGAGGAGGAGGAGGGAGGAGGAGGGAGAGCTGGCCTCGGCTCCGGGAATTAATCAAACTCACGGCAACGGTGCAACGCTCGTGGATGCGATTTTGCAACGTTCATTCGACACGTGGAATAGTAGGCAGGCATGAACAACCGCGTATCGAGCCGATAGCAAATGAGCGAGACGAGGAATGGGGACGCGGATAGATGGACGTGCAGACGGATACATCGCTCGTGTCACTCGGCAAATGATTTAACCGTGTCGCGGACGTAAACCCGCGAATTTTAAAGAATTTCTCTGGTGTAATGTACGATAATTTCTGTGAAAGTCGTGTAGTAGGATCGTTACGACCTATTGTTTAAAATTTTTGATATCTTGTGCACTTTTTTTTTCTATTTTGAAAAGAGAATTTGAATATTTTTTTGGAAAATTATTTTAGGAGAATTGTAATCTCTGTGTTTGTATGTATTATCGATAATTAAAATTATTTTTAATATTTTTTTTTATATTTTTAGTAAATTTAAAAAAAGTGAAGAAATTAACAAGAAATAATATAATCTTATCGAATTGGGATCATTTCAAGTTCTTAATATTCCCAATAAAATATTTAATCAAAGTGGAAAAAATTTTAATTCAATTACATTCTATATTTCATCCTTTTTTTATTAGAATTATTTTTAGAATTACAATGAGATCAATTGAATTAATCAAAATCATAATTACTTATCTTAATTAATAATTAATATTTCAAAGACAGATATTAATAAATTATTAATATTAATAAGTTGTAATTGATTCTATATTAATAATTTCTTATTCTAATGATTGAAATAATTGTTATCAATAACATTCTTTTTTTTTATTATTAAATAATAATATATTCCATTTTCGTCTTTAGTTAATTCTAACATGTCAACACCATGATAGAAACATCCAATATAAATATATAAAATTGTCTAACAAATTTATTAAACTATCTTATACAGAAGAATTGTTGCACTGTGCACCTATAAAACTGTTTTCACTATTAACACTATCGTATTACAAAAGACTGATTGTATTTTGAATCATATCGAAAACAAATATGCTCCTTCTCGTAAAAAAAAGGATGTAAGACATATTATTATCGTAATGTATCGATATACCATCCATATACCTATTCATATATATATATATACATATATAAGCTACTTACGTATATACTAAATTTACACATACATATACATTAAATTCCATTAACACTAAGCCTATGTACAAACGATAATGATCCTGCTACAAACCTGGAAGACACGCTTATAAACGCTTATAAATCAAATCAAATCGTTAGCACAAAGCCAGCAATAGAGTTCGTCATGGATATCAACAGATCGTGCCTTTATACCGACGACGAATAGCACGCCTTTCGCCTCTACCTATGCCCGAATTATGCTTCCGTTATTCCCTGTTCCAGTAGTGGAGCTCGATGGCAAGAGGCCCCATCGTGCTCTCCCACGTCACCCGCCAAGTTATGATTGCCATCACGGCAGAATGGGAAACGAACGAACCAAATGGAATCTCCAGTTCCAAATTCAACGGATCCCGCGCTTGTCGCGAATTTCTGACACGCGGATCAGAACTTGTCCCTTCTTGTTCCACGCGGATTACGCGTTCACGAAAGCGGAGGATGACGACGACCAGGGCTTTGTTTGCCGTTCGGTCACCGTTTTGTCCAATTACCCGATCGTCCCCTCGATTTTCGGGGGTTTGGTTAGATTTTGGCGGCGTTACGTCAGAATCAATCGGAATAATTGACAGATATCTGTCGCGGAGAATGGAGTATCGGGTAATTGGTGGCGCAGTTCGATATCGCTCTGCTTGCACTTTTCTAACAAGCTTTTAACGACGAATTAATTTTAAAAAAAAGTTTTTGTGATTAAATACGTACGATAAGTCGATTTTTACATATAAAATTTGTAAATACGCTTTATTTTTTTCTTAGAAAATTAATTATAATCGATAATATACGATCATTCAAAATATTCAAATTATCAACGAACGTATAAGCGAACGACATTTAAATTATTATTATAAATTGTATATAATTGTAGAGAAAAACTCTCGATTAATTTGTCGTATTTATTTTCAAACTATTTTTAATATTAAAACATTAACTGCTCATCTTTTAAAAAACCATGAAATTTCCCCTCAAAGTAAATGCCATTTTCATTCATTTATCAATCGACTCTTTTACTTAATTTTAATATAATAGCGAATCTTGAATAGAGGGAAATCAAATATTCAAAAAAAACGTCAATCTAATTTTGATTTATAATAATCAATAATCAATTCGAACGAAAAATCGACGAATTTTCGATATCGAAAAATTCGAAGGCGCAATATTCGCGAAACGAAAAACTCTCGTAACAAATCTCGACCGGTGGTCGTTTCAAAATGGCGAGCTGGTTGAATCGTAAAAATTCGAACAAAGAGCCCTAATAAAGACGCGTGCGCGACGCGTATCGTCCACGTCGTATAGATACAGGCGGTGAATTACTCGTGGCGTACGCGCGCGGAATTATGCCTCTTTCTGCTCGTGGCGGCGATGGTGGCCGACGCTATCTCGAGTCGGATTTACGACTCGTCAGCCGGGTTGAAAAACCGCGCTGCCCGAATTGCTACTCGCAATCGTTAAACTGTCGACTGGAATTGCACCGACGTCTATAAGTTTGCGTGTGTGCACGCGTGAATGGTTGGTTCGCAAGGAAATTATGGTTTAAAATCTATCTGTAGAAAATTTTGTGGATATAAATCTATTTCAAAGTTCGAATGTTCATTCTTGGATAATTTTCTTCGATTCTTTTAATTTTTCAACTCAGTTTCATTTTGGAAATTTCCCTTCTCGATCAATAATTATCTTGGATTGAAATTTAATTTAATTTTTAATTCTTATCGTTATATATGTGCACACATCTTTTGTTTCGTATTTCTTCTCATTTAATCCGTCGAAATTTGTAGTTTGTTGTTCTTATTTATTTCTAATTGCTAGAATTAAATATTGGTGAGGCATATCATTGTGTTTTCACTTGCTCGATTTAATTCTCGATTTAATATTCTTATTATGAAGAGTGGAGATATATTTCTTAATAAAAATGATTTAATCAATTAAATTTTTACACAATTCTATGAAATTATTTAATTAAATTATAAATCATACTAATTCCAAAATTATTATATCATAAGTAAATGAAAAATTTTTATAATCACATAATTATAATATATTTATACGTTTTATATGTATGTCTTATTTGTACCAATCAAAAATACATTTACATTTACCGAACTATCTGATAAACAGGTGTCATTTTCCACAAACAGATAACAGATCTCTTTAGATCCACACGCAAAGCAAATATTTCAATTTCGATAAAGTCATCATTTCACACAGATATAATCATTCACCTTATCCTTCGAGTACTACAATACTCTTAACTATCTGAACAACAGAGAAACAAACAATTACATTCACCACTCGTTAGCAATACAATGAATCGATTCAACAAACGAAACGTTCAACAACAATTATCCTCGAAATCCTATTTCCTTCCATCTAAAAATCTAATGGACTAATCTAAACACCTGTACTTGTCATATTACTATCTCTAATCCATCCACAAACATCGAGCAAATAACCAATGTACCTGATCGTTGCGGGATACTTCAAAATCCGCCATCATAAATCCGATTCGATTAGCCGTGCATCCATCATTCAGTCGCGTCGGTTCGAGGGACACGCGGTTTTATCTCGATCTCTCCCCGAAAAACGCGGATGTCGATCCGATCTGGAAACAAAATCATCCGTGGGCCGATAACGATAACGATTGCAATAACGTGGGATAGCAAATAGTTACGCGGGCCACGGTAACAACAAAGCGAAACAAGCTGTGTGGCAATCACGATGAGGCCGATAATGATCGCAGGCCCCGAGTTAGAAAGCTGGAAACTGAGCACGGTGGATCGCTCGTTTGAGATAATCAGCGCACAATTTTCGTATCGACAACGCGTATGATAATCACATGCTATGAACGTGTGTTGGTTAGATCGAAGGTAATGGTACGAGATTTGGATCATATGTGTATACATATGTTAGAATTATATTGGAATTTCTGTGTAAATAGGCTAAGTGAACATTAATTGAAGTGGTTTTCAGAAAAAGAATTGGATGATAATTTTTGATATTTAAATGTAGTTAGATATAGGAATTTTTATAATATATTTCGTGAAGGAGGAAAAAAGAACGTATGAAATGCTAATTCTGATTTAATAAAAGATTTTTGAAAATCTGTAATTGGAGGAAAATTTTGAAATTTTTTGTAATTATTGAAGAAAGATGTATAGATTTCTGAACATTTAGTTTTTTTTTAAATAAGATTTTTAATAATAAATTAATTTTAAACTTATAAATGAATAAAAAGTTTCTTGCTGATTAAAGGGAAAATGTATTTATCCTCGGTATTTCTACAAATCAAATTCTTTTTATCAAAAATATATGTACAATACCATTTCAAGAACAAGAGAAAGAAATCCACAAAGTCTATTTAGAGCGCAAGGGAGCACTCTCTTAAATGCGCCCGAGATAAATAGAATTATATCTAAAGAACGTTCCAAGTAACCTTTGCATCTGCAGGCAACAGTCGAACTAACTATAAATAAGAAACCAAGAGAAAGAAGATAAAGTTATAATATAAAATCGACTAAAAGAACAATAATGTTTAAAAAATTTTTAATTGAACACAATGTTAAAGTCATTAAATATACTACTCAGAAATGAGGAAAGATTATTAAAAGAAAGGATGCTAAGAATAAATTGAATTTGCACGATTAATTAGATTGACAAACCAAAAATGATGGAGGAAAAGGGGATGATGTAAAGAGGGATGAAAATAAAGTCTCTTAAATAAAGTATTAACAGTCTTCGATTCTGCTAATAAAAAATCAAATAACGATATTATTTCTGTCCCTGCATGTTCAATAACAATAATTAATCACTGAACAGACTAAAACATAGACAATGGTTTACTGCCTGGATTCTATAAATAAAAAAATTGAATACTATTTCTATCTCTTGCTGATTTCATGCTTTAACTTTTACAAAAATTAAATTGAAATAAAATAAATATAATTTCATTTAAAGAAAAAATAAAATCAATCTTCGTTCTCTACAAATCTTCTTCACAAAAAAATTAATAACCCTTTATATCAGACCATGTAACTTATTCTCGAAATTCATTATTTCATAAAATCAATAATTCACGAGACTTATTTATATTATTTAATAGTATTTTAGTAAGTATTTTAGTAGTAGTAATTTAATTTTTATACTATTTAAAATCAAGACTTACGAGACTTACTCTGTACATTATATTTACACAAACCTTTTATGACTAGTATTAATATAAAAATATAAAGTAAACATATATTTGACGCGTTAAAGAACAAAGTATAATTCTTTTCATGCACATAGCAATCATGTAATCGGCTCCATAATACGAAACACAGGAGTTTCCACGTTGGAAAGGCGGACGAAGTGCGACAAATATTTCTCGCCGAGATTAATGTTTTCCATTATCCGTCAAACGCGCTAGCTCGACAACTAACTTCCTTGCCAAGACTATGTTGTGATTTACAGGGCGGTTCACAGTACATTGCTTCGCGGGGACGATTCAGCATTTCCACATTGCAATTCGAACCATTCAACACCGGCATTGTGCGTTCGTTGCAATATCGGAAAAGTGATATATGCTCCTCATTAGCAAGTTATCGCCTAGTTTCCTGTCGCTATTCATTGCTAGTTATTTCAAATATCGATCGAAAACCCCCTGTGTCGTTTCGACCAACCAATCGCTTATTCCTTTTCTGATATTTTTGATATTTTGTGAACTATCGAACTGTTCTTTCTATATAATAGAATGAAATCTTTGGCCTGACATGCTGATCGAATATTATTTTTCTATACGATGTTTCATTTGAAGTACAAATGATTGTTTGAAATCAGGAAGATGGGTGAATAAGAAATTATAATAGAAAGGAAGAAATATACTTGAACGTGTGAGGAATGATACAGTATCTCCAACGATTGAAAAAGTATAACTAAAGTTTGCTTAAAATTATTTTTATATATATTATATATTAAAGTTTTTAAATTAAAAGAAAAATACAATCAAAAACAACTTAGCCAATCCTTAGTCTCTCTTACTTCAAAATATAACATATCCTTCATTTTGATAGCAAAGTTATTAGCTCCAAATGAAAAAGTAAATAAAATACCATCGTTATATTTTATCACAACGAGAAATATTCAAAAATTCGTGTTAATATCCGAAAATTGTCGTCCCTGTCGCGCTCATACGAAGTCATCGCAGTGAGCGTGCTGCTCAACGAATGTGCTCAAAGGGCCGGCGAACGAAGGAAGCTTTCTGCGAAATTACATTTTTTCCCATAGCCTGATGTGCACGCGTATTTTCGGCGTATATATCAAATATTTCGCGAGGCGCCTCTTTTGTGCGTGAGATTTCCCCTTGTCAAAATAGGCTCCTATAAATCCCCCTACGCGCTGCCCCGGGAAAAGATTCAAGAGCAGCGACCCATTTTATATTCCACGTCATACACGTTTCGCATTATTCGAACACGTCAGCGAGAACGAATCCGTTATTTTTTTTTCCAATTTTTTTTTTCTCTCTCTCTCTCTCTTTTTTTTTAAACACGCGTTTTACCCAACTCGCCGTTGATTCGATGTCGTCGCGATACGCTTGGAAATTACAGCGAATAATCAAATTTTTGCCGTAACGAAATTTCGCTCGCTTTGTAAATAGCACGATACACGATACGTCGAGCGGTAAATTTCGTTGGGATGAGAAAATGTAGGTCGATGTATCTTTTTTTTTTTTTTTAGAAAGGTATTTTGATTCTTGGAAAATGTTTAATTGGAATTTGCGAAATCGAAAATGTATCTAGAAACAGAAATTCGTTCGTTGAATCGTGCGTCGATATTTCATTATATAAAGATTGCGAGATGATAACGAGTAAAAAAATTAAAAAGATAAAATTATTTGCGATTGATAATTGTGAAAATTACTGATACAAGTCCATTTTTCTCGAAATTCGGCTATACTGTTTGTGTATCATTTCATCCTTATCTTTCTACCTTTTTTATCAGAATAATCGAAAATTATAATGTTTATCCAATATTCCAAATATATATTGCTTATTTTAACTTTCATCTGGAGAATTCAACGAATGACGTAATATTATAATAAATTTTCTTCCTATAAAATTCGTATCGTTACATATTAACATAATTCACATTAGAATTACAAGGAATTAAGGAATCACAATTCTTCTTATACTGTTTGTATGTCATTTCATCATTATCTTTCTACCTTTTTTATCACAATAATCGAAAATTATAATGTTTATCCAATATTCCAAATATATATTGCTTATTTTAACTTGGAGAATTCATGAATGATGTAATATTATAATAAATTTTCTTTCTATAAAATTCGTATCGTTACATATTAACATAATTCACATTGGAATTACAAGGAACTAAGGAATTCTTCTAATTACAAATAAATCCATCTCCATCTTTCCCGCAAAGCTCTCGATTTTTACACGAATACATGAGTACAACGCATAAAGATACTTTCAACTGCGTACACATCCGCGAAAGAACAAGGTTACCGTTGGGATTGACTACGCGTCGAGGGTGGCTTTTGCAGCGCGTAATTAGACACGTCGTTCAGTTTACGTAGAGACGTTAAACTCGAGCTCGAGATAAAGAGGTTGGGAGCCCTTTCAGTCCTTTCGGCCGTCCATTCGCTCGTTAAATTGAGCGATCTCCTCTCTTCCGGGCTGGTCGTCGACCTCCTCGCGTTAAAACGGCGTAACGCGTCCACAATTGCATGCGAAATGCGGATCGTCCCCGGCTTGGTCGGATCTTCCCTTGCTGCGACGTGGTTTCAGAGAGGAAAGGGGTGGAGGGAAGGGGAGGTTCAACGACGATGCCGAGTTAACGAGCTACTGCATGTTGCCCGGTTTAAGGCCATGGTTACCTGACCTCGACTGGACAAACTTGTGCAAGGCGAACTTGTGAAAGAGGGTGGAAAGGGTGGGATTTTTATTTTGGCGGAAATAAGTGGACCCTCTGCCCGTGGAACGCCGGATGTTTTGAATGTTAGTTGAAAGGGTGAGTCAGTTGAGGTATATTAGTATATTAGGAGAAGAAAAATAGCGGTGATATTTTAATTCTTAAATTTCGACGAAAGAACTTGAGGGGACTTAATTGAATAATTTATAAAAGTTTCTTTTTTTTTTTTGTGAAGTTATTCTTCTTTTCTTTGGTGTATTCAAATTTTGAATATTAAGCAAGAAGGTTGAGCTTGAATTTAAGAGAATGAGCATTTTATGGAATATGTTTAATGGATAATGATCTTTTTATTTATGATTAAATATATTCTTTAACTTCTTATGATTCTGAACGAGATTTTTATTTTTATTTACAATAATCAGGATTACGTAGGTATCGAAATCTTCAATTCTTATATAATTTGTTTTTAACTACAACTTAAAATCTCTTCTTTAACGACGATATTAATTCTTAAGAAAAATAAAAAATTTTTGAATATCCGAATACGAGTTACTAAAATTACATATTAGATAAAATTATCAAAGAATCTTTGCCTCCTGAAAAATCAAAATTACAATGTAATAAAACTAACATTTATTTTTTAATTTACCTTTCATCAAGGAAAATATTTGACGAGAGTTAGAGCGCTCATCTTTAGTTGAAAGGGTTGAAGTAAAATTGATATTCTCAAGAAAAAAAAAAAATTCCCTTCGACAATTTACAGTAATAGCGGAAGAAAATTCAATCGAATCGAGTGGAAATTTATGGGACTCGCTACTTTTCTTTATATCGATCCCATCGCGAGGGATCCATCCACAATCGGTAATTTAAAGAATACGGTGCACGTGACGTGGCGGGCCATTAGAGGGGAAGCGGTGGTTGGGTTCGAGAGAGAACTCGTGACCTAATCTCAGGATCGTTTACTTCTGCCTGGAACATTATGCAGATGATCCCCGGTGCTCGGTCAAATAAGGGACATCTGGTACCCACCAGGGAAAGGGGGGAGGGGGAGG
>NW_006263570.1:894598-896335 GCF_000469605.1 Apis dorsata
TTTACGTATCTCAGCCATCGTGGCTTGATTCATGGCCCCCTCCCCTCTCCCCTTGGCCCCCGCCTCTCTAACTAACTGATGGCTTTTCGCCTTCGGATGATTTGTACGGATGTGGTTTGGTAATTTGGATTGCAGGTGGAATTTGGTTAAACTGAATTTGAATTTATATCGAGATGGGTTGATTAGATTGTAGGGGTAATTAGTTTATTTGGTAATTGACGTCGTAATACGTAAACTTGGAATTTTGATAGATTAATTGGATTATTCAACGTTTCGTGACAACAACGAGATACGATCGAAATTGTCAAAGGTAGTGTTTCGTGAAATTTCTACTTTAAATTTTATTGATTGGAATGGTGAATGTATTTTTTACTTGTTCGATTGTATGATTATAACTGTTGTATGAATAATTGTTTTTTAAATTGTCCATCACGAGTTTCTTCTCGTTATTTTGTTATAAAAGGTTAATTTAGATTGTTGATGTGTGAGGTGAAAATTTGTATTAGTATATCGAATAATATTGAAAATGAAATTATATTTCTCTCGATTTCTTCGGAGAATATTTTTCGTGTAAAATAAGTTTAAAATATGTATCGTATATCGAAGAATTTTCCATTTATATCATATTTTGCGTCACGCTATTTACCATAATAAATAAATATTATACTGTTTCCCCACACATGTCCGATCGGTTGCACCAGTTTTCTTTACAATAACCATTTTTCAATACATTTTATCTTGCACCATAACACCACGATTCTGAAAGCAATTTACGAGGCTATAAATTCAAACATGTGTGGTGAATGGGAAACTATATGGATGTTGCAGAATCTCCACTGTGAGATATAGTTGTTTAATGTGCTAAATATTTATAAAAAATAAAACACTATAAATCTTAATTATAGCTCATTACATAGTGTATTATTCTGTTTATGTACTTCCGTTTCCATTGGAAAATAAACCAGTTTTGTATGTTAAAGTCATAGGATAGAATCAAATATATAAATATTTTCACTGTATTAATTTGTTATATTTAAATATTGTATGAAATACGATATAAAAATTTAATTTCAATTTCTAAGATCAAAATATAGAAAATGATTCGATGTTAGAATTCAATGTTAAAAGATTATAATTTGAAGAATGCTTTTGAAATGTTAAATACTTCACAAAAGCTATCAGCTTTCTTTAAGATCGAGTAAACTTTTTTCATTAAAAAACTCAATTTCACACTTCGAGATCCGTTAGAAAACTCTCGTGATGCATAACACGATCCCTGTCCTCTGTTCAAAGAGAATTTGAAAGTACATTTGATCCTCATAATTCTTTTAAAATCTATCACTGCGATGCGAAATTTTTTTTCTACCCCTCCAGAAGAGAACTTAAAACTCCTGTATCCTTTCATTCTTTCCACATAATACATTTTATCAAAAATAAACAAAAAAAAAAAAATAAATAAATTCAAAAGCTCTCTTCCCCTTAGAGATCGTAATTTTATGCAACTATGGGCCCATAATAAGCCGGTTCAAATCCAGGCCGAGGCCTCCGATGCAGAAAACGTTATGCAGATGATCTCCCAAGGCGGGGGAGACATGTGGCAGGAAGCCACGCCTGGCACTTGTGTCCCTTGTCTTCCGGGCGAGATTGAACCGTGAGCCGAATGTTTATGGGTCTGGCGTAATTACCGGCTAGGAGGTCGGCTAACGTGCCTCTGGCATCAACGTCGACAGCCACGGT
>NW_006263570.1:896535-925756 GCF_000469605.1 Apis dorsata
AGGTGGAGGAAACCAGCCGTGGTTATTGTTCATAAGCTCAGACGCCATGTGTTCGAGGAATTTATGCGCTGGTTGTACTGCACCCACGGAGGAATATCCCCTCGTGGTGTCTCGTGTCCCGAGCACACCACCACCAGGGGAAGAGTTGGTCGCCCCGTTCCTGTGTGTGCCCCCTTAAGCACGACCGAGTTCGGCCTGCTTCTGTCTCTTCCGCCTTACGCCAAGAGCTGGATTTGTCACCGTGGGCCGATAATGTTCGCCGAGGTCGTGTTTACTTCTCCTGTTATAGCTCGAGGAGCCATCCCTCCCCACTCCCCTTCTCGACGATGAATCAGCGACGTTGGATCGAGATATCTCTTTGTCCCTTTCTCCACGGATTGCTTCCGAGCCTTGTCGTTCTTGTCACGTTATCCTTGCGTCTCTTGGCGAAGTTGCTTTGTTTTTTTTTGGAGGTGGATTGGTTTTTTTCTTTTCTTTTTAATCGCAGACTCGAAGTTTCAATCGAATGATGAATGACTCTCGAGTGACTTGAAATGAGGTCAGTTGGTTCGGGATGACACCTAGAATTGGTGATTAATTATGTGCATTGTTTCGTTTGATGCAACGTTAGGTATTAAATATTGATTGAAAATTAATTATTTGAGTATATTTAAATTAATTTATTCGAAAAACATGGAATGGTTTTGGAAAATGGAAAGCTTGGAAAAACGATTAATTTATCTTTTATAATACATTTCTCTTGTTTAATTTTTCGTAATCACGAATTTAATTCTTCTTGTTCGATTGTATACAAACAAATCATTTGATTAGTTTCATTCCGTATCTCTAATAATCTTTTATCGTGTCGTGTCTAATTGAAAATTAGCCAATTTCACTTGTAATCGACAATTTTTTAAACTTGTTTGTAACATTCGACCGCAGTAGTTAAATCCAGTTGCCAAAGTGAAAGTATTTTTTCTCATCTCGAATTTCTAACGTGTCTAGAAATAGGAATGAACGAACGAGTCAAGCCGGCGCAAATAAAACCAGTAATTATAAAAGTTTAAATATTCATAGCTTTGTGAGGAAACGAAAAACACGAGGCGGAGTCGGCGTAAAGTTTGAAACGTGCTCGTACCAATCATAAACTTTCAGCGAACCCCGGAGCATTATTTATCAAGGAAATTCGAGAACCATGAAACGCCAAGGCCGGAAATTAACGTTGAACCCCCTACCCCCCTCCCTGTTTTCAGCATAATTTGTTTCCGTCGCATAAAAGTCAAACTTTTCCCGCGAATTTTCTTTTTTTTTTTTTTGAAAACGATGCCAATTTTTCGCGAATATCGATAAAAATACGCGTTAAAGAGTGTGTTTACTTTGGATAATAGCATTGTAAAAGATATGTGTATTTCTTTAAAATTTATTCATTTTGATTTTGCACATTGAGATGGTAAAATATTTTTTATTATATTGATAATTATTTGCAAAATATAGTTGTTTCTTTAGATTAAAAAAATATTTCGATATTTGTGAAATATTTTAATATTTAGAATATTTGAAAGTAAAAGATAGATGATAAATTTCAAAAAATTTATCTAATGTATAATTTTGATATTATTTAATTATTCTAAATGTTGTATCTAATCGTAAATTGCATTCAATGTTTATTAATATTACAATTGATTCAAGCGAACAATTTACAGTTGAATAACTTTGTGTTTGAAGAAGCAGAAACAGACGACAGTTCTTTCCAACATGATCGTTTGTCTTGTCACTTTTGAAGACGTGAAAAAGAAAACTGAGAGACACATGTGGAGAGATACTTTTAAGAAGCTGTTCTAAAAAAAAAAAAGCAGATTGAAATATAAAAAGTGAATGCAAGAAGAAAAATTATTCAAAAGTACAATAATTTTGAAAAATTTTCAATAAATTTGAAAGATAATTATAATAAAAGAATAAATTGTAACATCATTATACTAAAATTTATAAAATTCTTTCAAATTTTTTCATAACATCTTTCAATTTTTAATTTTAAATAGTGAAAATAATAAAAATTTGATTAATAATTTTAATTAATTATCAGGCTTGATCATAAAGAAATTATTTCCAAAAAGAAAAATAATAAAAAATAAATAAATAATAATACCTATAGTTTGGATAAAATAATGAATCCATTACACAAAACATGAATTTTCAGCATGTAAATCGTGATCTTTAAAGAGATTCTTGAAATGATTCTTGAAAAATTGTTATATTTTCTTTTTCTTTTTACATTATATTATTCTATTTCTTTCAATACATCTTCTTTTCATATCTCTGTTTAATTTCGACTGGATATTAAGTTATCTCTATTTGAATTGATATACGCATATGTTACACACATTTATTAAAATTTTTATATAATTATGAGAAAAAAAGAAGAGAATCACGAGTTATTTAACTATCATAAAAAGGAGGTCGTGTTTTAAAAAAGGATTGGGAAACGCTGTTTTAAAAACCACCAAATCGAGGAATCATCTTCCCCATCCTAAAAATCGCTTCACGTGGAGCACGAGTCATCGTTTTATCCAAAAGACCCCTAATTAACCCGTAAACAGAAACAACAGAAAGAGAAAAGAATGGTAATTAGCTCGATGCGATGCTTGTTCCACTTTTTAATGCCTCACTTTTCCTTTCGTTCCTGCTCTCGTTCCGCTAGTTATATCAACACCGGGCTCAAGCTCCATCGACGTGTCGGCTCTTGTCGTGAAGAGCACTCGTTGCGAAGTCGACGTAAAATACGGAGATAAAGCAACAACGACGCGGCTGTTGCACGACACACAGAGGAGCTAACTCGTATCCGCGTAATTATTAACGTTTATGTTATGTCGAGCCATCCTCATACCATGAGATGGTGAATTTTCCAAAAGAATGCGATTCGTTATCAAAGATTTGATTATATTGAATGGATGGAATATTTCTTCAAATTTTTATTTAGGTGGTTTCTAGAAATTTCGATTATCTAATAAATAATTTAGAAATTTAGAAGATATTATTACTTAAAGTATTAAAATTTTATTTGAAAATGTAATTAAAATAATTGAAAATGAAAATTTGAAAAATAATATCAATAATATCAATAATAAATAGAATAATTTATTATATATATTTATGTGTAATCAAGTAGGATAAATATTCTCTTATTGTACAAAATTTAATTGAAAATTTCTACATCCAAAGTTATGTCTTATTTTAAATTTCTATATAAATAATTTTTTAATGTAATTCATGAAATTTTTTAATTTATATTTTGGTGGTATATATTTATGAAAATGTTAGAATCATTGAAGGAAATATTTTGAAAGAATTTCTCGTTATTCTGTTTATTTTTTCTTGATATATTTCTAAAAATAAAATATCTTGTAAAAAAAATAATCATTGTAAATTTATAACTTAAAATTCAAAAAAAAAATAGCTTAGCATTATATAATATAATTCTGCACAATTATTGCAATTATTCGTTCGAAGATAATTTGTCTTCATTATTCTCCATCTTTTTTATATTTACATTGTATGTTTGAATGATAAATCTCTAATAGTATGTATTAGTGTGCATTTTAATGAACTGATATATTCTCGTTAAAAACCTAACATGTATTGTAAATTATAGAACAATGAAAACGTTTCAACATAGTGATTTTTTATTTATTTTATTCATTTTGCAACAAAATTGTACTTTGGACGAAATGTTTTTAATAAGTTTTAACAAACATTGCTAAGTCTGCTGAATTATCTTTATTAATCCTCTAATAATGGACATGTTAGGTTTTATTATTCTCTTTTAATGTGACAAAGAAAAATGAAGGAGAATCGCTTTATTATTCTTTTCATTCCTCATTCTTTATTCATGAAACTTAACATTATAAGGATTATAAAAATTATTAATACTTATTTTAATTTATTAAAACTTCTATCGCAAAAAAATCCTCATTTGAAATTCACCAAATCTCATTAAGAAAAAGCTTCTTTTAATTCTTATGAGACGACCTGATAACACAATGATTTGTGATACTATTTGAGGAATATTTAACATCTAAATCATAGACAACCATTATTTACTTACTACATTTAAATTCTAATATAAATAAAATACTTATTTTTCATTTCTTATTTTTTAAAATAAAACTTACACAATTTACAACAATATAATTCCCATATATCCCACTATAATATTAAAATTAAAACTTCTTTCCAATACCTCAACAAGCGTCTCTCTCTCTTCTTAAACCCCTCCCTCTTTTGATCTCAAACACGCCTCCCCCCTTTTCCTCAGAAACAATCGTCCGAACTCGCTCATCCGGAATCCTCGTGCAATCTCCGTCTGCAAAAATTAATTACACCCGATGAGATTAGATTCAGAAGGCAGCCACGTGTCCTCTCTGGTTCGAGCGTAATTCTGTTGCACGGCTGGTGGAACCGGACTCTCCCTCCCCTCCCGATAACCGGACCGGACGCCAGAAAGAGGGTGGAGAGAGGCGAGAAAGAGAAAGAGAGAGAGAGAGAGAGAAGGATCTCCTAATCGGTATGAGAGTTTCCACCAGTCGACTCTCAATTCGTACCGAAGCAATTCAAAAGGGAGAGGGGTAGGAACGGACTAACGCAGCGCGGATAGAGGGATGAGAGGGTGGAGGGGGGTGGAGAGAAGGAGAGACTCGAGCGAACGACTCGAAGACAATGCAATTATTCGCAATTACCGCGTCCGTCCGCGGTTCGCGGAATTATCCCATTCTGTTTCCATTACTGGTGCCGTCATTCCTGCCTATACACTCCCCATCCCCGACACACGTGCACACGTAAATTCGTGTATCGGGTATACACGGCGACGTAAGGTGGCGAAGCGTCGAAGCGTCGAAGGAACGAAGGAAATTCATTGCGGACGGAATGTTTCGAGAAGGAATGTGAATATAATTTCGGGGAAGGGTTGACGGGTTGGATGGGAGGAAATGTTTCGTCGGGGAAATTATTCACTCGTTGGTGAGGATGATTTCGTCGATGTTTAGGATGGGTGCATAGTTTTAGATTGGTATATATATATATCATGAAAGAAAGATAGATTGAAAAATTCGTGTAATAATAATTTTTAATTACATCACATTGTTCATTGTTCCTATTTCTTATGGTATTGTTTATAAATATTACGAAGTAATGAATATTTTTATATTTTTGTATATCAATTTTTAATAATATTTTCGCGATATATATATCTGAAATGTTTTTGACACGTTTGGTTAGAAAACATTGATACGGATTAATCAATGATGTTATATGGGTAATATAATATTGTTAGGTTGATGAATTATAGTTTTTACGAAGCAAATTGAATCAATTGTTATTCACAATTGTATTTTATCTATACTTATAGATTTAGTTTAAAAAATACAAATATTACATACACTCTTGATGAATTTGTTATACAAGAATATTAATTTCTCCAATGCTTATCAATTTATATGAAAAGAATACAATTACGCAAAAATCTTTATCTAAAGAATAAATATTCCATTAAACTTGTATGAAAAAATAATATTTTTTCCATCGAAGATCAAGCTTATTCTTAATTCCAAAATGTAATTTCAATATAGAAATAAATACAAATCAATACCAAAATATTCTCTAATTCCAATCGTCAGAATTTTCAATTGTACTTGCAATTGTAATTCAAAATACTAAAGTGTGTTACGTCAAAAAAGCATATTTAAAAAAATTTTCAAAGTTCATCTCCTCAAACGAAAGCCTCGTCTCATAAAGAATCTATTCATGTGCATCTTGATTTCTTGATTGTATTTACCTCAATTTTGGAAAAAGCGAAACGTTCGAAGATGGAAGAATGCAACATTTACCGATAAACCCAGCGCAGGTCGTTACGCGGTCGCGAAAAAAACCGAGCTGTAAGAGGACGGTCGTTCTAAAGAGAATCGCGTAATTAGGTTTCATCCCTCGTCGCCCGGATTTCCTTTGTTACATTAGCCGCCCCCTGTTCCGACTCTTGGAACCACGAACGCTATTCCAGGCCGACGACGTTAATCTTTAACGAGCTGAGGCCACGCTCACGGCGAGGATGAGAGACAGAGAGAGGGAGAGAGATCTCGAAGGCTTTGTAATCGAATCCCTCCGCCTCCCTCCATTTTTGGCGACCTGCTATCAACGTGATTCGGTTTATAGTATAGTCGAAGACGAGGGGAGGAAGAATTTTGTCACGCGAGCTACCTCTAATCGGATTAAATTAATGTGTCGTGATTTTACGCGCGCGCGCCAGGATTCTGTTCGCTGATTTGATACGCTTTGGGGAAGAAAGATTTTTCGTGGAAGATGCTTTATATACGGTTATCATTTTATGATAATTTTAATTCACGTGAAACGTATTTAAATTATTAATTGTATTACAGAAAATGTAGAATATAATTTCGAAAGGGTGAAATCAATTCTTTATGTATTATTTTTTAATGTTTTAATGTCTTATTGCTGCAAAAAATATTTTGCAAATTGCACGAAACATATACAAAGCATGATAAAATATATAATTAAAAATTTAAGGGTTGTTGATTTCATATCAACATTATTATCAATTATTACATTAAAAACGATTTTCGATCTATCTTAAAGAAATCTTAAAGAAAACGATGTATACATATTTTCTTTTTTTACAAAGATAATTTCTTCTAAAGAAATTATCGATTTCAAGATTCGAAGCATCGTTAACGATCAAAGAGGGGGAGAGGCGGAAAGAATTGTGAAAAAAAAAAAAGAAAGCAAACGAGGATTGTCTCGAAAGGGTATTGAGTCGCGGATCGATATCTGACCGTCGTTTTATCACGACTTCTCGAACGATGAACGATAGGTTCGAAGAGAGGATATAATCGTTGCGCGAATTAAACGAATTTCATCGGGGATGGCCACGATCGAGTCTTAAATTAAACTCGCTCTGTACTTCTCGATACATTCGGGCTACAAACGAGCCGCGATTATACGTCGATCGGTTGGATTACGTATTTGATGAGGCAAAAGGAGGGATGTAATCGAACGGAATGCTTTTGGCACGGGATATCGCCCTAGGGGGATCAAAATGCCGAGGAAATAATGATAAACGTGTGCATGGCGGGAACACGGGTACCTTGTTCCTCGATGAATTTCACGTTATCTTGTAATTTCGTTTCGATTGGTTCGTGGTATTTCCTTGAGGATTGGTATGAATCGGTCGTTTTTGCGAATGGATGGATTTTTTTTTAGATATTTTTTTTTTTAATAAGAGAATTACATTCGGCAGTGAAAAATGGTGAACATTTCACTTCATGTATAATACTTTTTACTGTTTTTTGATTAAGTGGTTATATATGCATGTTATTCATTTTATAGAAAGTTCTTTTAATTTGTTTCTATTTGTAAGTGGGGCAGTATTGAAATTAATTTAAATTAAAATTAAAAATCATATTATAATATAATGCTTGATAATTGTAAACGATATTAATTACGTTCCTTAAATTTTCTATATATTGTTCATGAAATAAAAAGAAACTATTTCTGTGAAGAATTATGTATTCCGTGTAATGCGAAATTATTAATTGTCAAAATATTCAAAATAAGTTTTAATATTAACAGATGATTGGTTCTGGCTATCAAAAAACTTATTGTTTCATTTATTTTTCGTTTTATCACTGACTCGATTCGTTGGCTCTACTGTAAACTACTGTAAACTTGCTATCAGTAGAATAGATATATGATTGATCATCCATATTATATAATGAGTTATTCATCAATTACGAAAGAAACGAAATGAAATTGAACATAAAGTCTTTTTAGTAACTAATTTAATAAAGTTAAGAAAAGGATAATTATATGTTATTTTTCTAAAAATATATTATCTTGTACCTTATATTTTTCATCATTCTAAATTAAAATTTATTTATCTTTTTTTATTTAGTTTCCTAAATGTCTAATTATATGAAAAATGAAGTTTTGTCTTCTTTATTGGAACAAAAAAAATTATCATATAATTGTACTTATTTTGCAAAAACGTAGAAAAAACGTTTGTTTAACGAAAAATCACTATTGAATGTATATATGTTATATTAATTTAAGAAAAAATAACAATATAATATGTTAAAATTTTAAAGATTCCAATATTCAAAGGAATTTCATTATACATGATTAAGAAAAAAATTTGATACTTGAAATATCTCTAATTAAAAATTTATATTTTAAAAATGAAACAAGATTCAAATCAAATTTGATATTTGATATTTGTATTTCAAAATTTTTTGAAAATAAAAATTTATTATTCGAAATTGAAATTGAACCCAAAGAATCAAACTTGATATGCATTTATAATTTTGTGAGAATGTTGGAAATTCGATATGTTAAATTCAGTTTCAATAATTAAAGATAAATTTGAAATTTGTAATTAGATATTTTATTTAGTTTATAAAACTTTAATATAAAATTCAACGAGTCACAAATTGAAGGTAGATATTGCCATTCTTTAACGAAGGAAGTTTTAAATGAGTCGAACATCGAATCGACTTCAAAGGTACGTATACTTTAGCGAGTTCAAACATTACGAAGTTCCAAGTTCTAATTCGCGTAGAGTTCGTTAGTTTACCAAGTTCTGGCGAGTCCTTTAACAGATCCCTAACTTGTTCACTTTGACGTACCAATTTGTTGTAATCGCAACGTTAACCATCATGTCTGAACTAATATTTTCATTCAAGAATATATTCCTAGAACTTTAAAATTCTTTCCTTCTTGAAAAATGAATACGAGTAAATAAAACTATTTCCAAAATATTGTTCCATTGATTGTTGCCATCATTATCTAATTAATTAAAAATAGCAAATAGAAAAAATAAATCCAATTTATTTAGTGATGACGATTTTATTAAAAAGCAAAATAAAATAATTATTTCTTATTTATTTAAGAAAAATAATGCGAATAAAATAAGAAAACGTATATAATAATGATGGATTCAAATACAAAATGGACAATATAATATATTTTTTACCAATTTCTCAATTAATTTATAAACTGCAAAATTTATTAAATATAATTGATTTAAACATTATCCTAGTTTAAATGAAAATTAATATACTTAATTATATTTCTTTTTCCAAAAATACCTAAATATCTTTTGTATAATTACAAGATCTTCAAAATGAAGCATATAAATCCAAAATGGTGGCAAATTCAAATCGGTTTTCCACGTACCATCAACCCTTTAAATCACCAAACGTTTAACCAAACGATACGCGAACGATAAAAAGCAGAACATTTCACATCCAACGATACTTCACTTCAGCTTGTAAAATCGAAACGCAAAAAGTGTCATCGTAACAAAAGGGAAAGAATCTTCTTCATTAACCTTCTTCAGAATGGAGGATCAGCGCCATAATTACACGATTAATTAACCATCATCGACTCGGGCAAAGAGGTCTCTGCCTCTTCTTTTAACAGTTTTTCTTCGCTCGTTCTCTCTTCAGAGAGAAGTACATTCTCTTAAGTGACGAAAGAACGCGCGTTGCTTTAACCGATATTCACGATATCGAGAACGATACTCGAGATGTGAGCCGAAAGAAAAGTCCTCGAAACCCTTTGCCAGCGCTGATACCATCCTTGGAACGCGAAATTCACGTGTAGTATGCACATATAGTTATATCATTCTTCTTACGATCTAAACACATATATATAATATATATCGATTCTCAAGAAGGAACGGGTGAATGGCGTAATTTTGTTGGCTAATATTTGGCTACTATGCAACATTTTTTCGTGCATATAATATAGAATAAAAATAGTAGATAGAAATTTTATAAAAGTAAATGCAAAATAATAGATATAAATAAATTTGAAAAAATACATCGAGATATTTTAACTCGATGATTTTTTATTATAAGTATTTTAATATTTTTGTACAAGGAATGATTAGCTGTTAGTCTATTAAAAAATATATAATTCTATTTTAAAAAATAAACTTGAAAAAATAAATGTCCTTTATGTGTTTAATCAGAAAATATATATATCTGTAGTCTCTGAAAACACTCAACTTTTATCTAAAACATTTTCTAATATTATCATATTTTGATATTTAATAATTTTGAATGAAACGATTTAAATTATAACATCCTTTATATTTGATGTAAAAAATTTTCATCCATAATAATAAGAGAATTTATTTTAATATAAATATAAATTTTACATTACAGATTTTCATAATATAAATAAAATGGACAAATTAAGTAATGGATAATTTTGAGATTTGATCTTAAATTCGATATTTATATATGTTTTTTACATATAGAGTGTAATTGTGGATGGTAAAAATTATCCTTTAGAGATTCTAAAATTTTGTTCATCGAGCGTTAAGAATTTTAATCTTTCAACGTTACTGATAAATTTTCATTGTGCAAACCGCTCGATTTCGTAATATGCCTTCGGTGTTCGTTCGAGAAAACTCGAACAATACTTCAGTTTAAACTGCACTGCGTGCTCTGAAATCGCACGGTGGACGACTGGATGCGCCGCGATTTATCGTAGCATCGGGATCGTTTTCAGAATACCGATGAGTTTGTGACGGTTCTTCTTGCCACCGTATGGTATCCACACCAACAGAATTCTCGAAAATCCTCGCCCATACAAATACACCCTCTGTCCCCTCCTCCATCTGTGTGTTTAAAGCTAGGGTTACTAGCGTTAAGATAAAGTTTAGTCATTTATACGATAAATAGACTTTGAATATTTAATTGCAAATTTAACATTTCATAAATTATAATTACAGAAATAAAATTGAAATATTCTGTTCTTTGTAGTTATATATTTTTACTTATCATATATATTCTCTGAAATTTTTAAATATTTAAATTTTTGTGTTATTTTTTTAATGATAAAACTAAGATTAAACTTAGATTAGTTTAATTAGATCAACTAAGATCAATTAAAACTTAGATTATTTTAATTATTTTAATTTATTAGAACATAAGAGTACAATAATATGAAAAATTGTTCTATACATTCGATGAGAAATTCTTTGTAGATTCAAAGTTTTTACAGATTCGAATGAAATTTGGATAATCAATTAATTATAAAAAAATATCCGTTAAATTTAGAAAATTAATTCTTAAAAAATACATACTTAAATAATAGAAATTTTTTTTAAAAAAGAAGTACACTGGAACTTAATTATTAAATTAATAATGAACATTCATTAAATAATAATAATACCAATAATAAACATAAAAAAACATCGAAATTCCTAGTGTACAAAAAAATTCTAAAAAATTCTAAAAAAATAAGTTTTTAAAAATCGTAATTTATTTTTTAAAGGATTCGTGAAATCAAACGTAAATAAAAAATAATTAGAAAATAATCGTAATAAATTAAACTGTGCCTCCCGAAATTCAAGTGATATTCGACTTGGGCCACGAGTTTGGATCGTGCTGTTCGCCGGTGTGAATCGGTTCGGTGTTCTCGCTTCAACGAGCGAAATCGATCGTTTCAAATTCGTCGCGCTAATTCGTCAGTTAATGAAACCAGCGTCCACTTTCGGAATCAATCAGCCTCGGTGGGGGGTCACAGGCGTGGCGAGAATTAACGCCGCCCGGAATTACAGTGGAATTAAATGAAGATTAATTTTCGTTTGAACGCGACCTTCTGTCTGATCGAGGCCCAATCATAGCGGCTGTTTTAGACCCTTAATTGAGGTGGCTCGATGCAAATATGGATGGAACTCGTTTGACAGCATTAAAAAGAAAATACACCTTTGGGCTTAACATTTGAAACGATCGAAACTCTTTTTTGTTCGAATACAGAAGATAGAAATGTGTATATTTCGAGATGTTTTGTTTTTCTATTTCTTTTTTATTAAATAATTTTTATAATGTGTATAACTTTGGAAAAGTTGAAACTTTTATTATTATTTGATATTTATAAATCAATTGATTTTATTTAGAAGTATGATTGATATTATAACGATAAGTATAATTATATTCATACGATGATGTATTATGTTTGATTGGTAAATGGTATTTTATTTTATCACGACATAGTTTGACGTTGCAAGTGTCTCGTGTCTGATCAATTATACTCTTATTCTACTTGAATTCTATACGCTCAAAAAAAAAAAATTACGTGTATTTCAAACTTGAAAAATAGTAATCATAATCAAAATATAACGTTTAATTTATCTCATCCTTCATTTCTAACCGAGGTTTCCTTTATCATAGAAGTATTTCAATTAATTCAAGAAAGAATCCAATAAAACAGAGAAGAGGGGAATAAAACTGTATAATCGTAGTTGTTACAATGACAATAATTGATCGAGAAGATCGGAATTGAATATTTAATTTCATGGTAATCGTATCTTTAAAAGCGCTTAAAATGCTTCAAAGCTTGAAGGGAGGAAAGGATCCTTGAGTCGCGAGATGTTTTTCATTAATTGTCGAAGCACAGGTGTGAAAAGAATCCTTCATTCTTCTCTTTGAACTTTGTTAGGCGAAATATCCCTTTGTGATACAAAATTGATCGTAATGAATGATTGTAAAAGAATCTTGTTCCACCACTTTAATTAACATAGTTGAGTCGAAAAGCTATTATTATATATCAACTAGATATATAATTAAAACAATCGATGCTGGAGTAATAATTTTACGAGGATGAATAATAATGTTACAAAAATTTATTTTCTAGATAATAATATTCAAATAATTCTCATTTAATAATCTCATTTTCGTTTAATCTTTTCGTTTAAAAATTTAAAAGAAAACTTATAAGAATCCTTATACATATTCCTTAAATTATATCTCTAATTATTTTAGAAAATAATTAATACCAAAAAAGAAAAGTATTGGTTAGCATATTACAGAAATATCAATTTAATATTTTTAATGTTCTTATGATTGAACGAAATTCAATTATTTAATTCGATAAAAATTCTATGTAAATGAAAAATTAATAGACGTTATTTATTTTTCCATTGTTTTAGCAACAGCAACAGCAAGCACAACAACAAGCACAGCAACAGCAACAGCAGCAACCGCAACAACAGCATCAGCAACAACAGCCGCAGGCCAATTCGCCAGGAGGTGGAAATGTGGGGAAAAGCAGCCCATCGCCGGGAAATTCGGCATCCCCTGGCACTGTGACAGCGTCCAACAAGTCGCAGACCGAACCGAAACCGGTCGAGTGCAATTTGTGCCATCGAAAATTCAAAAATATACCGGCACTCAATGGCCACATGAGACTCCATGGCGGTTACTTCAAAAAGGTAAGCTAATTAAGCTTTCCCAATATTTGTTTTTCTATAATTATATTATAAAGAGTGTTATCATATCAAAGAAAATATTCCAATAAAATTGAAAATTTTTTTAATTGTTTTTATATCATTTTTAAATCATTATTTAGTTAATTTTGACGATTGATAATTACATACCTAAATAAATTTATCGTTATTATATTCTGAATAAAATCATTAATATAAATTACAATATTGAAGGATAGAAAAATTTTAAATAGTTTGTCTGCAAAAGCAACAGAAAGATATTCAATCATATCGTTTATTTGACATTTTACAAAATAATTTCTTTTTTAATTCAATTTTTTCAAATAAACAATAGCAATTTATCCAAAAATTATGTGAAAAATATTATATAATAATTTAATAATATTAGTTTAATATAGTTTAATATCTAATTATGTTTTAACCGCATAAAAATCCACAATTTACTTGTAAGATTAGAATTGAATTTGGTTATTTATTAAAAAATAATTTTGCTCTTTTTTCTACTTAGTATTATGATTTACTTATAAATTGATTTAAATCTAATTAAATCTTCTTTTAATCAAACCAAATTATATAATAAATATTCTATCATATAGATAGATATTTTACACATCTTTTAACATTTAAATTTCTTCTAGAAAACATAAAATATAATTTACTTACTTAAATAATCATTCTTCAAGAATTATTATTCTTTCAAAGAACCGTGAAAATTCATTTTTTATCGTTACCCTCATGAAACGAGAGAAAGAAGAATACGGTAAAGATAAAGTCATTCAGAGAATCGTTAATTCTAGTCTTGCATTTGTTTCGCTTGCTTCATCAATTCTCCTCGAGACGGTCTCGAGATGAAAATTATACGGAATCCGGCTTTGCTTACCTCTTTCACGAACCGCGTTTCATCCCCACGGGGAGGGGGAAGGGGATTGAATTTTCAAGAAGAATTTCATGAAGTTTACCAAAGGCTACGGGGAACGTGCAAGGTTCACCGACATTACCATATGAATTCGCAATCCCAGAAACTCGCGCGGAGAGCTTCTTGTAATCAGTTGGTGATTTCATGGAAATCTCGCCGACCGAAATGCAATCAACCGGTGATTTTCGTGAAAATCTCGACCGGTTACGTTATACGCTCTTTTCTTCCCCGTGCATGAGACGATAATAATCATTGGGGATGAAAAAAAAGTATCTCTCATTTTCAAGAAGAGAATTTTCATTTTCAAGAAGTAGAATTTTTATTAATTATAACAGTATATCTCCCCGAATTGCGATCAAATATGCTAATAGTATCGAATTTATATTTAATTTTCGAAAATGATCGATCGAGGAGGAAGATAATAAACTTAAAATTTCGAAAAATGTTCCATTGTATCGATTTTATTTCCCTTTTATCCGCGTATTAATATGGTAATTAAATTTACCATATATGCGACGAGTTAATTTCTTATAAATATCGAAGAAAATTACTTTCTATTATTATTTGAAAGAGTATTTGAATTAAATTTTGTTTTTTTTTTCGAAGAAGAGAAGAGTTAGTAAAAAAAATATAATAATTTTAATTTTAAAGACTATACTTTTGAAATTCTCGTTCTCGTTTTAATTGCAAAATCATTTTTTATGGTATTTCATAATCTCAATGGGATTATGAATAATAAATATTTAAACGGCGAACGTTTTGATCCACGCTCTAACCCGCCCGCACTCTTTATCGAGAACAATGAATATTTCCATGTTAAATCTCATCTCTATCGAAACGGAGAAGAGAAAAACTTGGTCCCTTTTCCTATAAATGACACGCCGTTCGTTAAGACATTTTTAATCAACGAGGAGAAAGGCGACGAATCAAAGAGAAGGAAGGAAGGAAGAAACCGAGAGAATTGCTGATCTTTCTATTCCAACGACTGCAACCTGCCTGCCTCTTTCTTGACCTTATTAAGAACCTTTCTCTGTTCGGATTCTCTCCTCCAGAGGATAGAAAGAAAGGAGAAAGAAAAACATGGAATCGAGCAGTCCTCTCTTGAAGATTTCATTCCTGATTCTCTCTCTTTCTTTTTCCTATCTCTGTGCGATTATCTCTCGCAGATGGATCGTGAAACGAAGAAAGAAGGTTTCAAATGGCAAATTTGTACGAGGAATAGCGAAAATTATATAAATTTTCTTTTTTCCTTTTCTTTTAGTAAGAGTTACAATTATACATTTTTCAAAAAATGGATTATGGAATTTTTAAATTTAGATTTTAAAGTTTTTCTCTTTTTCGCAAAAATTGATATAAAGTTAATTTAAATCTGTTTTATATTCCTACGTGATTTAAGAACTATGTGACTAAATTAATTCAGATAATGAAAATACGAGAAAGTAAAGATAATTTAGAAAAATGTCGAACGAAAATGGAAAGGTAATTCGAATCGACCAGTTATCAGTGCTAAATTTTATCTGAATTTATCTGAATTTTATGCAAAAGAATTCAAACTATATATTTCATTTGTCACAAAAGCTGAGAAAAATTTGAAATAAATTCAAAATAGACATTAACAAATTAAAATATTATCCGTAATCAAATATTTTAACATTTAAATCACTAACAAACTAAATAAAACAGTTTACGTTAACGTTACCTTCTATTTCAAAATAACATTTGTACGTGCTTTAAATTTAAAAAGATTACATTTTTAGAAATGTATTATTTTAGAATGTTCTGCATGCGCACACTGAATACATTATGCCCAAGTTTCACGACTTTCTATTTTTGTTCCTTGCACAGAGGAAACACTGCCCAAGAAAAGATCGAGAACGAACATGTAATAAATAATAAAACAAAGAGACTGTACAATAAAAAATCCCTTCTATATATCCTTCTAACTAACTTCGCTCGTCACACACCGTCTCTCTAATCATCGACCGCATTCCACGACTCCGCACACTCTCCCCTCTCCTCCCCTCCCCCAAAAAAGGCTATCCTACAAGCTTAGACACCGAGCAAACGAGCAAAGATCGAACGAGAATAAAACGAGGGAAGATGGAAGGATGGAGGGTAAGGCGATGATCGAATCCAAATGAACCCATTAACAGGCTCTTTGCTTCCACGATGGCGGGTGGAAAGATTGGGGAGGCAGCACGGTCGGGGGAGGAGGGTTGTGCAAACATTGTCTCGAGCTTTCTCCATTATGTAGATTGAATCTGAACCGGTTACCGTCGGGGGTTTTCAACGCGGGCTCTGCTCTCGTTTCAAGCTGCACCCGAGTTTTCAACTCGCCACAACTCTCTCCCCGTTTCACCCTCCCTCCTCTGCGTGTATGCACGCGCCCAATCCACGCCAGCATCCATCCTTCTCGTCCATCGTCCACGCGCCCGCCTCCGGATCCATTCATTTTGATCTGTGTATACATACATTCATATTCATGCCCACCTTTATGCGCGCCGTGTTCACGATCGAGCGTCACAGGTCCACCTCGACGCTTCCACGGGGTGAGCGTTCACGGGCGAGGGGGAGGGAGGGAGAGGCGTGAGTGCAGTTAGATGTATTTGTACCGGCCACGTGAATGTTCGCGTGCACTGCTCCCCCGTTTAATGGGTTGCCATGTGTGAGCACCATGGGTGAAGGTGTTCTTGGATTGGCGTAAATGGATCGTCGAATTGTTTTATAAGAACACTAAGTTTCGTTGAATTTATTGTAGGATAATTATGTATATGATACGGTGATGTCTTTGGTGTTGTGATTATTTTTTATTTTCTTTTTTGGTGCGATAAATGCAATAAATATGGAGGAAGTATATTTTGTCGTTACTTTCGTCACAATTTTCTTCGTGAGGATTTAAAGTAATATGATAATAAAGTGGAAAAATATAAATAACTTTTTGGATAATGGAACATATAGGTACAAGCTATTAAATAACATTGAGAGTTATTTTGTGTAACAGAAGTGTTTTTTATTCAAATTTCCATCGCAAATGGAAACGGTAACAACTCTGTTGAAATTGGGAAAATTTTAAATAACTTTGAAAATAATAATCTTCGATCAATAAAACTAGAAACTCGTTAGAACTAGCACTTCCTCATTTATCGTGATACAACTTCTGGCTCTTGAGTTCGTGTAAAGAAAGGAAGAAATTTCGATTTATTATCTCCGTTCTCGAATCTCTTGCGTCATTAATTCCAAGAATAATGATAGATAAGATTCTCAGAAAAAAAATATAAATTAGATCGTGGATTCATCTCTGCACTAAATCTTGAACGATTATCTCGAATCTTTTTCGACGATTGATGACAAAGAATTATTTTCTCTTATAAAATGTTATCTTAATACTTCATATTGTATTAATCTCATCATATTAAATCATAGAAGATAAACTATTATCCAATGTAATAATTTTTATTTGAAATAAAAAAAAAAAAAAAGGCTCAAGAATATTTCCAATAATCAAAAACGCAATTTTTTGTTCATTCTTCATTTTCGTTTCAAATCATCCCTTAATTTTTCAAACATCTTTATCCAAACGTTCCACGTTATAATCATCCTATTCCTCTTCATCTTTTTCAC
Organism: Apis dorsata; assembly: GCF_000469605.1. Classification (NCBI taxonomy): domain Eukaryota; kingdom Metazoa; phylum Arthropoda; class Insecta; order Hymenoptera; family Apidae; genus Apis; species Apis dorsata. Next base: position 914,355 of record NW_006263570.1, read on the forward strand.
AAATCGGAACAATCAGATTTCAATTCAAATCATATACCCGATCATATCGAATACAGATTCGAGATCGGCCATCGATGCTTTCGAAGCAACGAGAACAGGACGACGACTATTATCGAGAATTATTAAGCAGTTTCGATGGTTTTTCATTTCACGTGAATCCGGATCGAAGGCGCGCTCCATTCGAGAATGGTATCCGGATGCATTTCCTCCGTGGAAAATCGTGGGGAATATGTGTGTGGCTAACGGTAGCATCCGAAATCCTCCGCGTGGAAATTGTCGGGCGAAGAGCGGTTTAAAGTTTTGTCGAGCGGACATCGTGAACGGGATTAAAGGATTCACGGGGGACTTTTAAGTAATACAAGAGTACTCGGCGGGCTGGCTCCACCCACGGTTGAATATTTTTCGCCCGTTTGCAGGCTACGATGCATCCCTGGCCGTAATCCTCGAATAAATGGAATTTGGTCGATTGTGTCTTGGAGAGATTGAAAGGAAATTAACTGTTAATCGATAAAATTTTTTAACGCAACGATGAAATTATATGAAATTATTTTTGCTGGTGTACGAATTTATTTTTGTTAATTTTTTAATTTATCGAAAGTGACAGTGTATATAATGATAATAGTATTTTAATGAATTGATTATAAATTTATTCGCAATTTTATATATGTGTTATAATATATTGTTATTTAAATTTACTTGTGTTTATTTATATGTTCATTATTTTTTTCCAGAATTTCAATAAATGATAGGTTTTTGCGATTAAAGAAATATGTTGCTATTTATATTCTCATGAATCTTTCTCGATGAAATTAATTACACGGATTTGTATGGAGTGTTTAACCTATAATGTGAGAAATTATTACCAAGATCGACAACAAATATGTCAATTATTAATTAATATGTCGATATTAAAAGCTTTTTTGAAATTCTCCTACATTGTACAATATCTCAATATTATCGTATATAAATTAGTTAAACAAAAATTGAAAATTGTAATTGACGTATACACGTTTAAAGAATACGATTTAATAAAAAATTCTATAATTAATTTTTACCATTAATTAATTAATTATAAAAATTATAATTTGATTCAAACATTTTGTACAAATGTACAAAACGTATTGCCGAAGTAAAAAAGGGAAAATAATCGTTACAATTTCATTGAAAGAGAATATAGAGATTAATTTTAATTCATAGTGAACGCAATAACCGAGTATATTAAAATTAGCGAAGCTTCATAATCGATATCTTTCATAATCCTAAATACACGTGTCAAAGTACGTAATACCGTGCTTTCGTTTCAACGTTAATTAATTATCCTATTTAACTTTTCTGTTGGAAAATTAAAAGCGATTTATGAAATAAATTGGGAATAATTGGTATATAGTTAGCAATGAAAATCGGAGATAATTTATTATAGTTGAGATTAAAGGCGAATTCATTATGAGAGAAGAGCCGGTAATCGGTTATTCCCTTTTCACAATGATGAAAATAATGTTTAATTTTTTTTCTTTTTTTTTTTATTTCATCTTCATGGTGAATTCAATACGTTGGAAATGTGTAATTCAAGAAAATTCGTGAAATTCTTCAATGCTTCGATCACTATGTATCTGTTCTTTCATTATTAAACCAAAAATCCCAAGGTCCCATTATACGGGCGTTCCGATACTATTCATATTGAAATTCTTTTAACGTTCAACCACATTTTTAATTAAACAGCAATGAAAATGCTGTATGAATATGAAACGTTTATTTTAATCAATAATATGATAATAATTAATAATAATAATAATAATGGATAAAAAAGGAATTTTATATTGTCATTTAAGAATCAGATTTAATTAATACTGTGTGTAATTTTTTTAAATTATCGCATTAATAAATTTAAATTATAAATATATTATATTATGTTTGTAAAAAAAAAAAAAAGAAGAAGAAGAATTCATTTATATTTTATCATTCAAACGCGAAATCTGAATTTCACAATTAAACGAGCAATATGAATATGAAATTATTCGAGAAATATAAATGATATAAATATAAATATATAAATGAAATTATGACAGTAAATTTTACATAAATTTAATCTTTTACTTCATTTTTTCTTTTACAAAAATAATAAAATTATTTAAATTTATATTCTATTTTTTGTATATAATCGTTGTTAATTTAATAAAATTCTAATGTAACAAAAAAAAATAAACTATTTATAAATAGCATATTTAAAAAAGAAGGCTGAAAAAGTAAGTATATATAAATTAACAAAATAATTTTTTCATTTCTCCTTTCTATTTTACATAAATTTAATTGCATACATACATAAATAAAATCATAAAATTAATATTCCACAAGAATTCAATCATATCTTTAATCGAAATCCGTATTATTTTATTATTCGAATAAATAAAAAATTTGAATTTCATGATGAAATCACGTGATAAAAAAATTTATACCAAAAATTTGTACACCGACAAGCTCGAAACTCGATATTCCATAAAATCAATCAAAAGCAATCTATTCTCTTAACTCTTTCGTCTCTCATCCTTGTATCGAATAGAATTAGAATCGAGAACGATGAAATACAAGAAAGAACAAATTATAAAAAAAAAAGAAAGAAAGAAAGAAAGAAAAAAGACGAAATAGGAAATAAAGATTAAAAATGGAAAACAAGAGAGTTTCTCGAACACTACTTACGCGTAGACACAACGAAGCACATTTCATGCTCATTTCATAGGGGAAAGCGAAAAAAAAAAGGGGGAAAAAAGAGGAGAAAAAAGGGAAAAAAGAGAAAAAAATAGAGGGAAAAAAGAGTGGAAAAAAAAATCGAACGTGTGTACATTACGGTAGACAAGAGAACTCGCGTTCGAGGCTGGAATCGACACGGATCGAATTGATGAGACGGAGCCAGTGAACGTTCCGCAATCAATTCCGCGTATTAACAGCATCCGATCAATATTCATGAACCGAGCGTGGTACGCCACGTCAAAGACAGAGTTCAATTTCGCGGCAGGTGATATACATGTAAGTGACTATATATGTACATACATAATAACGTGTTATGTATAGAAGATTTAAAAAAAAAAAAAAGAGAGAGAATCCAAAATTTCGAGGAAACGTTTGATTGAGACGAATCGAAAAGGTTAGTAAAATTAATATACAATATAACCTGTTAGCTAGCAAGGGATAATATTGAACTCGTATATGTTCATACAAAATTCAATTTAAAGACTTGAATTTTTCAACAATATCTAACAATATCTATATAAATATATAAATATGTATGATTTATTCAACAAATGTAAAATATTTATCCCATATCATAAATAACGTTTAATTGTCCTTAATATATTATACTCTATAATCTAGTTCATTGATTTTATAAAAAAGCCTTTGTATAATCAATTAATTTGCATAATTCATACCTTTTGGTAAAAAAAAATTCATCTTTAATGAGTCATTAACGAAAAATATTGACCAATCACAAGCGAATTATTTTATTCTTTCGTAAATAAGATATAATTACATAATTTTTATCCAACATTTAATACATTTGCTTCGATTTCATTTGTTCAAACGACTCGGCGGCGGTACATACCCAACACTACCGGCGACAAATCTACGCATCCTGTAATTGGCCTTAATAACTCACATTGACAATGGAAAAAAATCAATTTGAAATCACAAAATTATTATTTAAGCTTTATCTACTATCGACACGTACATCTCATCGCATGCTTGCATACAAAGCATCCAGAAACGCGCACATCGAAGTAACGTATATGAAATTGAGAAGCACGATGACGATTAACGACGCCTGTCTCGCTCTGTCCTCCATCCTCGCCCTTTCCATCTTTCTCCCTCGCCATTAAGGTTTCATCAAGATGACGACGCTGAGGCACGCATATCACATGGTGATGCATGGCTCCTCGAAGGGAACGCGTGGTTCGCGTGGAACAGGACGAAGATATATGCACGTCCGACACGGACGTATGCTAATTGCCGTGGCGGCGCGTCCCAAGGACTGGCACAATTAACCCTTCGTTTCATCGGGGCCACTAATCTACGAAACGGACCAGTCGTAACCGATCGAAGTATCAATCGGGGGGACGCGTTTCCGATTATATTGGCCGCGTGGGGAATATTTGACGTGTAGATTTTAGAGATGCGTTTGCCCGATTGCAAGATTTGTTGCGAGGAAAAAGCGATACCGATATTCGATAGTGTGCGAACGAGTTTTTGATTTTGATTCGAAGAAGAAGAATCGTGAAATCGTTTTCTATTTTTTTTTTAATTTATCTTTAGATCTTTAGATCAGATCATTGTTGTTGCTGTTATTTTTGTTGCGTTGAAGAAGAATTTGGAAAATGTGAAGTATGAACATTCAATTTTAGTAATATTGAAGTTTTTTAATACATACAAATGAGAAATAAAGAATTGTGAACTTGTGATTTTAGATTTTATGGATTCCTGGACTTGAAGAAGAATAAATGTGATGGATGAGAAATTTTAAAAATTTTAATTGAGAAATTGATAGAAATGAATGCTATTATTGTATAAATTGTTTGGTTTTGCAATAGTTTAATTTTGTTAAATATGTACAAATGTATTCTATTTGAAGTATAATCAATCAGAATGATCTTAAATTTTTATTATTCTTTTATTATTCTCTAGTAATAAAAATTTCTAGAAAAAATTGATGAATGAAATATAGTCCTTTTAATGCTATAGCTATAATTATCATTTAAAAATAATCTTGAACGATATAAAAGATTAGAATGTTAACCAAGATATTCAACACTAATTGTAAAATCAATTTGTATTAATATTTCTGGTATAAATAATTGAAAGATTACAAATATTTCTAATAAAATTAGTATAAAATATTAATTCTTCCATTCAAACACATTCTCTTCTTAGCTAAAATCAATTATTTCCATCTTTAATTTATTCAAAACACTTTTTGATCGTACATTTACAACTATTTACATCAAAAACTAACTGTAAAGGGATAAAAAATTTCGAATAAAGAGAAAAGAGTCCAATAATGGTCTCCACCATTCGCCAGTTACTTCTTTCCTGCCATTTTCTTTTCTTTTTTAGCTCTTCTTCATTTCTGACATTTTTATCTTCTCCCTTTTATAATCCGCCCTGATCTCTTCAATCTCATTCCACTAGCACCCCTTTTCCTTTTCCTACCCTCCTTTCTTATGTTACTCTTCCGTTGGATTATATTTCCTCTTTTCCATCGATCCATTCTTCCTTTCTTCTCTTTCTTTCTTTCTCTTAGTGCTTAAATCTAACATTCTAAATCCATAGTTAACCCGAATTACCTAAAATTAGATCCCGAACGATTCACGAGCTATATAACTATCAGGTCAAGTAGGATCGTGTTATGCAACCAAGCATTGTCCTCCAATGGCTGGCCAGAGTTCTTGACGATATTTGACGAGAGAGACCGAAATTGATTCGCGATTAAAAGTAATGGAGGGAAATGTGTTAATATTCGAGACGATTTCGCTTCGAATCATTATTGATTGATGAATTGTTCGCCTTTATTTATGTTGTTGTATTTTGTTAGAAAAGAAAGAAACGTAGAAATTTTCATAGAAATTAAAATATTATTCATTAGTTAATAAATAACCAAATTTTTAAAATTTTATTAAAAAACTAAAATCTCTAAATGTTGAAGTTAATTTTTTGTGGGAAATGGGATTAAACACGTGATGTTTTTAATTATTCCAGGATGCTGAGAACAAAAAAAGCGAGAAGAAAGAGGTTGTTGGTCCGCCTTTACAAACTGCGTCTGTCAGCGTTAGAGCGCTCATTGAAGAAAAAATTATACAGAAAAGAACGACTGGTAAGTTGTAGAGATTTTAAAACATATTTTTAAACTTATTAGCTCTCGTGTCCCATACGTCATCAAGAAATTAAAACTTTAAACGTGAAATTAAATAATTTTTATTTAAAATGAATAAGAAATTTGTTAGAACATGGCCAGATGAAACTCTAAATATTCAAAAGTGCATAGAATTATAAAATACAATTATGAATACTTAAATAAAAAAATTATTCCATTGAAGAATATTAATTATTAACTTATATCACACAGATTAACAAAATATACTTTTTAAAAATATAATTTAAACGATAATTATTAAATTTCAAGACATAAAAAAATAAATACAAATCAAATACAATAAATTGATTATTTTTACCAGATCAAAACATATAATGTTATTCATTGAATATCGAATAATGATATTAATATAACATTAAACAACGTCGAAATTCAAGGAATATATTCCTTTGAAATAGGAACACAAACGATGATTTATGTGCTTTGAAACGTATCTCGGTTAGATTACGTCTATCTTCCTTACTGTTCCTTACGTTTCTCTCTCTCTCTCTCTCTGTTTCTCCCTCGCTCTATCTTCTTAACATTTCGCGAACTATAATCATAAGAAACATACCGAGTTATATTAACTGTCGAGTTACGTTAACTTTCTCTTAGACACATTCAGGATCCTAACGTGACATCTGGTTACAGAGAATCTGTCGCTGAACTGCTCTGTACACATTCTCGAGTGCTTAAGACCGAAACTAATTGTAAAGCAACTTTGGATAATCGTGGAATTCATTAGAGTAAAGCGTAACGTGGGAATAATATTGGAATTAAGGGAAAAATATTTAAATATAACCATAGAAAAGAATCTTAATCAATAATTTGTTAAATTATTCTTCTTAATGTACAAATTAAAAAAATTATTTTATATATTTTCTTTAATTTATTTATTAAAATTATAAAACGTGAATAACTAAATAACTTAGTTAGTTTCTTAGAAGCTTAGAAAAATTTTCTAATTCTGCACATTTTTCAGATATCTCTCCATGGACATTAGCAAATAGTTATTTATAAAACAAACATTTTAATTTAATTTTAATATTTTATAATTCTAATCTATAATTTCCAATTATTATTATTATTATCATAGACTTTCAATACCATAATAGCATACCCATATCCTATACAATATATCTTTCGAAATGGGCCCCCAATTCAACCCCATTTCATATCGAAAATCCATCTTCTAAACGAGCCAGCTATATAACCAACGCAAACTGAATCCTGAAATTTCCATCGAGCGACCACGCAACACTAGGATAAAATTTCAACAGAATCGAAAATGAAACGCGAAAGTTCACCACGAGATAACGTTCGTGGGTTCATTTTTTTAACTTTCCAATCAACGTTCGACACGATGAGTCGTTTCCACGACGAAATATTAATCCGATCAAGTTCGAGGGGCGATGCTGAGATCCATCCTGTATTCCAACGCAGATCCAACCAAATCCAACTCTGTCTCTTCTCCTTGCTTCTCCTTTTGTATTTATATATATACATATCTGTGTCACATCGTTTGCCCGACTGTTTCTAATCTGTTTCTACGTTGTAACTTTGTATAACCGTTTCTATTATTATACGTGTATAATAATCCTTGATCAAAGATTAATTAAGATAACAATTTTGTATGTTGTGATAATTGTAGAATACAATGAATTTTAATAATAGTTTTTATTTTGTAGCTTAAATAATAATTAGTCTATATTACTTATATTTTATTATTATATACACTTTTGCATCTATGATTGTATAGATGGATTATTTAATATAAACAATTAAAACAATTTTTGCTCTTCATGTCTTTTATCGTAAATGATATGATTTAGAAAGATCTTCAAAGTGATATTTAATTTTATCTGTGTAACGTACATTTCGAGATTATACTTAACTTTTTTTATTTTAATTACAATAAAACATTGAATTCATTGAATTCATTTTGACATCAACTCAAAGATTCTTCAAAAATCTTTTCTTTTTCTTTAAAAACGAAAAGAATTAATTAACTCTATATTCAGCTCTATATTCTTTATTATATTATTATCTTATTATATCTTTATTATCTTCTCTATATTATTTAGCTCTATATTCTTATCACCATTTAAAGAAGATTCTCTTTGATTTTCTTTCCTCTTTTTCTTTTCCAATCTCCTCAATTTCGAAAAAATAATTGAGACAATCGGGAGACACGATCCTATGTACATCTATATCTTCAACTCTGTACTCGTATCTGTGTCCGTTCTTTATCCTTTATGTGTCCTCCCATCCGTGGAAATCCGTGTACATTTTCCAGAAGCTCGCGTGATATTCTAGCCAGCGAGAAATCGCCTCCTCCTCTATGGACTACCGAAGAATCGTGATTTACGAAGCGAGCACGCCAGAATATTTCTCGCATTGTCCACGTTCGAACGATAAATCACCCCCGCGATGGTTCTGGCGCGGGGGTGGGCGAGAGCCGCGCTTTTGTAACAAAGTGTGCGTCGTTAGCGATTTATGCGCTGTTTCGTTCTATTCGCCGCTGCCAAGAGCAATGGCGAAACTATCGTTCCTTCCGCGAGGATTCTTCGACGATTTCATTCCCGTGCTCGAATTAATACGAATGAATTTAACAGAGATAACGATTCAACAGCTGAGTTTCGAGGAAATTCATTGTCGATCATTGAACACTCGGTGAAAAGTCGTTGTACAAATTTTAAAATGAAATTCATTAAATTCTTAAATCGTGTATATATGTTTTTTATGATATTAAAATGTTGTATAGGGATGAATATATTCGATTATAATAAGTTTAAAAAATCGATAATCTTTTTCAAAATCTATTACATTTCACGCAATAGTTGAGTATATAAATTTTTCAACGAAGAAGAAAATATATATTTTTTCAAATACTAAAAGCTAAAAGCTTAAATAAAAATTATATATCGTTCAATTCAGAGATGTAATAATAGTTGGCCATTATTTTTTTGAAAATGAATCAATCAAGTCCAAAAGTGCAGTCATTTCATGAGATCGATCATTAGCCGTTGTTGACGACGTGTCCATCGCCGATACAGGGATGCAATTAGTGGATGGTTCCTGGTTGAGTTAGTTGTTGACGGCGATACGGTTTGATGTTTGGCTGAAGTCTCAGGAGGAACGATATTGAAGAGCGTGATGGAGCGCCTCGTCGACGTGTAAATTCGATACCCACGATTTCCAAATTTGATTTACGATCCTAAGTTTCGAGCTTCGTCCCAGGTGTTGATGTTTGTTTGCTTTCATTTCTTAACTTTGTTCAACGGTTGTCGATACAAGTCTTAAGTTTCTTTAGTTTTTCTTTCGTATGAAATATAATCTAGTTTATGGTTTTTATTATTAGGAGTTATAGGATTTTTAATTATTTATTTATACATCAAGTTTGTTTATGTATTTATAAAATTGTACGATAAATTGATACTAAGAAAAAAGAAGAAGAAAGTTTTTAAGATTCTTTTTTTAGTCTGATAGAACATTGATAGGTTCTATTTTGATTTTCTATAAATAGCAATTAAGATTATAATTTTTTTATTTAATCAATAAGTTTTATATATTAATTATATTACGTTTATTAACATTAATCAGCTATGAAACATTAAGTTTTATTTTATATTTTACTAATTCCATGAATTTATGTGTGATGTGATGAACGAGCTGAAAATTTTGAAACAAATCTTTTTTCTAGTTTTATAAAAAAAAAAGGATATTGATTTTATAGAAAATTTATATCCTTTTCAAATATTAAACCTCTATCATACAATTTTTCATATCGTTTTTAAATTATTGATCTATTTACATCCATAACTCTTTCCTCCTCGTCCACACAAAAATTCATTTCCTCTGTAAATATACGATTTCACCGTAATTAAAATAAAACCTAAAAACGATCTCTGTTTTTTAATTCAACCCAGGAATATATTCGGAAAAAACAATTTCGAAAATTTCACAATACCGTTAGAATTTTCGTTTCGATTAGATTGTTGTTCCACTTTAATTTCTCATTTCTAAAATCTTTCTATCCCAATCATCGGAGGATCATTTATTTTAATAATCGCAACAAGGGAGAGAGAAATATGAAATATTGTGATTATCGATAAATATTATTATAAAATATTGTTAACTTATAGATTAATAATATTTCATTAAATAATTCAAAATACCATTAAGATACATAAAAATTGATGAAATCGATCTTATCGATATATATATAAAAAAACTAAGATTATCGACAACGTAATCGATAATCAGAATTCTAGAAAAAAAAATCGAGAACGACGTTTACTTCGATGAAAACGTGGCGCGGGTTGCGGCGAACATGATATAAATATTCATTGCATATTTAGAGAGGTTGCATATTCACGGGACGAAACATTCATAAGCAGATAAATTGATTGTAAATGAATAAGTAATTAGAGACATGCGAGTGTGTGCCCAAGTATTACGTTCGTTAACAACGTAATAACGGAAGCAATGCGAATTTTAAAACAATTTGCCGTATGATAATGCCGCCGTAAATACTTAAAATCGATGTTTCATCGATTCGAGATATGCCATTCGTTAAAGATAAATAATTTTTTTTTTTAACTCGTCGAGGGAAATGAAATGGCAAATTGGTAAATATGATTAAACAAGAAAGTCAATTCTATTTTTTCTAACGTAGTATCCGTTGAGAGAAGCATTTTATTCATTGTAACAATTTAAGGTAATGTATAAAATAAAACTTAATAATCTCAGATTCAATTCAACGAATTGATTTAACTTCAACAAATATAAGAAATTGTCGATTAGCGTAAGCTAAAAATTGGCATAAATCGAAAGTAACATCGACGCGATGAATTCTTGAAGTAGAAACGACAATTTATACAAAATTTTTCGGGGATTTCTGGGGATAGGATTTCTAGGGACCTAGTTGCTGCTGACTGTGCACAACTCGATGCCGAGTGCATTGGTGCAATTCAATGAAAAGTACGATAAGACGGCGCTAGTTATAGGGTACCGATAAAATATCGCGGTTATCTGCTGATCGTTGCGAAAGTTTGGAAAATGGATAAAGAATATACGTCGTAGAGGATAATTTAAGACGTTCTTGACGGAATGAGACGTATTCTCATCTCCGCGAATTTGATTGAAATAAAACTGCGTTGTAAAAATATCATGATGAGATATTGCATTTATATCCTCTTAAGTTGAAGCGAAGAATAATAAATATAATATATAAATTCAATAATAAAATTATTTGAACGAAACAATAATCCTATTATTTACACGAGAAGTTAAAATATAATATATATATGATATAAACAATGTATAAAAGACAATGTATTCACGATTTCTCTATCTCTAATTTAAATTCTTCTTAAAAATTGTCATTTGTACCAACGAACGAATTATCAATCACTCGAAAAACTTGAGCTCAAATATTTATCCCCAATCAATCTATGATAAAGAATAAAAAAAAAAAAAAAAAAAAAAAAAAAAAAAAAAAAAA
>NW_006263570.1:925779-926952 GCF_000469605.1 Apis dorsata
TCGAACGCATCGTTGAATAAAAATCAGCGAATTAAAAGAATATAAAAAACATGCACAAATATCTACCAATTGAAATCGTATTTATTCCCAATCGTGTATTCTAGAATTTTACACGTTCGACCGATCCAATTTACTTTTTTTTTTTTTTTTTTTTTTTTTTTCTTTTTTTCCTTCCCCCCCTTTCGTTTTATTCTGTTTTATTTTATTTTATTTTTAACCCCCGGTTACCCCTTCGTAAGTGGAAACCTTGAAAAAATATTGATCACCCTCACCTCACCTCTTCCGCAACCTTCCCTCCCCCTCTTCTCTCCCCTCCTCCTCCTCCTCCTCCACCATCACCCCTCCCTTCCTTCGAACGTAATGAAAACCGCAACCGAATTTCCACGCGGAAAAGTAAAAACAACAGGATAGGGAAGGGTTCCACTTGGCCAGGGACAATCTGCTTTACCGCGATCAATGATTGGCAATTTGCAAAAATCCCTCGGCGGTTTCGCCCGCTCGGATTTACGTCGTTACGTGACCGTACAAATGCGCGGCCATCAAATGGATTTGCGGTCCGCATAACGTTATGTGTAGAAGCGACGGCTGAAAAATGCAGCGGGGGGNGTACAGAGTATTACTTGTAAACTCAATAAAAATGTTCCAATTACTAAAAATTATTGAATTAATCGATAGAATGATAATTGAATTAGTAAAATTTGTCGGTATATGATCAGACAATAATTTATAAAATAAATATATATTTGCCATTTTTAATAAACAATTATTACAATATGAAGATTGTATATAAGAATATATATATCTGATCTTTTCATCTTTCTCATGATAATATTATATCGATTAATTTAATATTTTAAATTTTTTCAATAAAAGAAAAAAAGTTTACGTGACATATATAATGCAACACCAGATAATCAAGATAGACGAGTCTAAAAATAATAAGAGTATTTTTATTATTTCTTTATTTCTTAAGAATATTAATCTAATTGGAAAACGAATGCATCAAAATTTAACGAAATCCATTATTGATTTCATAATTTTTCTCACACGAATACCTAATCAACAGAAAACGAATTTCCCCATATATATACGAAACCGTAATCTTTCCATCAATTTCTCCGATCACCATTGACAGAAACCGTGGAGATGGGTTGGAGACACGGTGGGCAGGCC
>NW_006263570.1:927015-933060 GCF_000469605.1 Apis dorsata
TTGTTGAAAAATACATTTCGAGGCGGGAAACGTCGTTTACGACAGCAACGAAACCCGACAGATATAAATGCGCGCGTATCCTGGCCGAGGCCGCTTGAAGGAAATGGGATCCGTGGAGAGCGTGCAGTCGTGTATCGCGGCAGGAAAGTTTTCCATGAATATCTCGACCCCACGTACTGGCTTCGTGCCCGTGAGCTCCATCTCCTCTCCCTTTTTAACGCACGCGTAACACGCCATACACCGCCCACACCCCAATTCATTTCTCCTCATTGTCGACTACGATCCACGCCGCTAATAAATCAACCGAAAGAAATTAATATCCGTCTTTGACTATCGCCTCTTCCCTACGGGCAAATTGAAATCGTTGTAAACGCTTTTGTTCGAACGACGGAAATGGAAATTGTAGCGACCGGCGGACGATCGAACTCGATGCAATTTGTCGCGCGTAGCACCGGCAACGTTTCGATGAAATTCTCCTTTTTTTCTTTTTTTTTTTTTTAAATAGTTCTTTTTTTTTTTTTAAATAGTATTATTTCCTGTCTTCAGTCCGAAGGTGTTTGGTCTTTTGAGGATACTTTATTTCCTAGTTGTTATACGAGTTTTGAAAATTTTTGGACATAATATCGATATATGATATTATTTACGAAAAAGCAAAAAAGTTTGCTGTTTTCGTTTGCCAACGATTTATTGGAATTTATTTTATCGGAATTTAGATATTGTTCGCGAATAATTTCAATATTTATATAGTTTTAATCATTCACATCAAAATTATCGATAAATATCGAATACTTTAAATTGAAAAAGAAAAAACGAGGGAAACATTGTTATTCTCGTTTCGTTGAACTCGAAATGAATGAAAAATGAAAATTGAAACAACTGAAAAAAGTAGAACGATCATTTCTGGTTCGAATATTTATCATATTTATCATTGATTTTTTTTTCTATTATAAATATGCTATTTCATTTTTAAAGATATATTCCATTCTTTGAAAAATATTTTTTTAAATCTCAAATAATTACGTGGACCGTGACATTTATCAGAGATCTTAATAAAATAAAACTTGTTTTCCTCGAGGAAAGATTATTTCGTTTCCAGCTTGTACGATCGTGAAAAGATGTATTAAGGAACGCACAAATGGTTCAAGAAGATCGTAGCCCTCATAATTTATTCCCCATAAACTGAAATGCTTCGACAAAGTACGTTCGCTTAACCGGTATTACGATTAATTCATATTAACGTCATAATAGGAGAGAATGTGTACGCTCGAGACGAGCCAGAAAGGCTGCATTCATTGATCTCCTCTCCTCGTTTTCCTTTTTCTCCTCGTCCTTCGTCTCTTTTCTTCAATTAGTCGCGCAAAAAGGATCCGACAAAGAAGTAGAAAATCGTGCACAACTTTGATGAAGTTATATTTCGTTAAGCTGTTATTTATATAAAATTATTGCCTTTGTAGTCTTGACTTTTGTACAATTGGTTCTCTTTTATTCGATCAGGTATATTATAGATATGTTCTACTTACGAATAACATTTTATTATATGTTATTTAGGATATATTCTATAGTATATTTTGATTAATTTAAAAAATTGATTTTAACGCATCTTATTTGTTAAATTTTGTTACTAAATTATTGTTTTATTATATCTTTTTATATAAATTTATTATATTTCATATTCATATTCATTCTCTTGTCTGATATATTTTACTTTCTTACTGTTAACAGTTTTTTGGAAATTATAAAAAGAAATTATTGAATAATATTTTTATTTTTAAAAAAAAAATTAAAATCTTTTTTCAAATATCGATATTATTCTGACAAAAAAGAATTGATCGAGATATTATTTTTTAAAATAATTTTAGCATACATCTTATAATAGAAATATAATATTTCATATGAATGTAACAGTGTTACATATTGAAAACAAAAGTAAATATTGACAAATTAATGATCAATATTAATATCTTTAATGCAAAGATATCTATATTTAATCCAAAACAAGTCGATATCGATAAAATTCTCAAAGATCTGTGCGCAGAATCCAATTTCAATTAATTCATAAAATATGTTCATTCAATGCAGTTTCATTTCGAGAAGCATGCGCCGTGATTCCACGTTTTATCGACGAAAATTCACGCAAGTTATACGCAAACAGACACGCCATTCTCTCCAGGAAATTAAACTACCATGATAAAAGTAAATAGAAAAATTCGAAATGAAAATGTTGTTTAATAAGACAAGACGAGGAAAGATGGATAGTTCAATCTTATTGCATTAACTGCATGCAAAATTAATATTTATATTTCGATTTTAGGTATTTTAATTCAAATTTGATTAAGACTTCTCTTGTATTGATTTGGAATAAAATACATATGGAAATGGTTAGAGCAATTTCAATTCTTGATAGATCGACAGTGCAAATTGTTATAATTATCTCGAAAATTATCTAACTTCGAATCCCAATAATATTGGAAATTTAAATTAATTGCAGGGGGAAAAAGCGAAATACAGGAGAAACTTGATTGGAGTGCTAAATATATTTGTATAACACGAAGAAATGTTAGGAAATTCGATATTACCACCCACACATTTCGTTAAGTTTAATTAATAATCATACCTATTAAGTTACATTTCAAATCAGTTACAGAGAAGTTGCAGAGAATTTCGAATTATGATAGAAAATAGGGAGAAAAAATGATATTAAATTTCCATGTTTAATATCACTACGTTATAAAAAAAGTAATATTTATAAAAATGTTTAAATAAATTAAATGAGGAGCATTTTTGAAAAAAGAACGTAATTTTATGATATTTTTTTGTGAATAATTTATTGAATCATTATTTTGTAAATCATTTGAAATATTATTTCTCATTCAATTTCGTAATTATCGTATTTTTTCTTTTCACTTTATTATATTTGAGATATATTTAAAATATTGTTTTGTGTTATGAATTATAAAAAATAATATTTATAAAAATATAAATAAATTAAATGAAGAACTTTCTGCAATGAAGATATATAATTTTGGCACATATTTCTTTTTGTGAATCATTTTTATAAATCCTTATAAATCTATTCTAAAAAATATATTTTTCGAAAATATATCATATTTCAAAATAAATAAAAATATAAAAGATATGTCGTACTTATTATTATTTATTATTATTATTTAGAAAACATGAAAAAATACATAGATACAAATAGAAAATAAAAATACATGTGAATATTAAGAAAATATTAAAATAATTCTACAAATACAACAAAAATGATATTTATAAATATTATATTATAGCAATTTATAACAAATTTCTTACATTATAAAACAGAAATTATTACGTTGTATATAAAAAGACTTGTCAATTATTTTATAGAAATGTTTTGCCTCGTTTTAGCAGCGGACACAAATTCAAATCAACAGGCACGCACAAACGCAACAGTTTTTACCACCCAAGCCGACAATGCGTCGCAAATTTCCGGTAAAACGAGTTTCGCGGTACCAGCACCGCCTCCATTGGCCTCCGCGGAAAAGGTCCGCAGACTTTCGGATGGCGAGCACTTCCGGCAGCCCAATGTCACCGTTTCCGGCCACACGACCGTGCAAAAACAGTTACAGGAAGCGCAGACCCAGGCTCAGGCGCAGGCGCTGGCCGACATGATCTTGAAGGTGGTTTCTCTTAAGATTAATTAATTTAATTTTCTATTCAATTTTTTTTCTCATATTTTATCTCGTAAATATGGAATTTGACGATAAAATTATACTTTTTCCTTTTAAAATTTTTTTTCTTAGTTGTTTTTTAAAAATACGTTTTTAAACGGTAAAAATTATAATTCAATTCAATTGGTTATCATTATTTGTTTAATGATACATGCATATATTTTGGATATAAAAACAAAAAATTAAATTTCTACATTTCTATTAAAGGGAACCACTAAAATGGCTGTGAAAAGAACAACTTCCGACCCGGGGCAAAGATTGCATCTGACTTATCAGACATCGGTTCAATCGACGACTAGTCAGCAGCAACAGCAACAGCAGCAACAGCAACAACAACAGCAGCAGCAGCAGCAGCAACAACAGCAAAATAATCAGGCTCAACCTCAGCCCACGGTTACTGAAAGTTTTTCAATGACAGGTTACTCTGAAGACGGTGGTTATTTTAGCCCAAGCCTTCAAGATGAGGTGTTTCAACAAGTCACCGCAGTTCCCGACAGCGTTCTTCTTCATGCTACTCAATTGGATTCACTTCAAGTGAGTAATTTTCATTCATTTTTATTAATCTTGAATAAAAGTGTATTATGAATCAACTACAAAGAAATTTATAGTAAAGTATTTATAATAATAACTCAAAATAGTGAATTGTTCAAGATATTATTATCAAAGACTAAATTATACTCAATAATAACTTATAAATTACTCGAATTATTCAGAAAGCTATCATTAGATAAAAATTCAAAATTATATTTATTAATTCAAATAAATTATTTAATTTAAAAATTCAAAAATCATCATATAATGATAAAAATAATTAAATTAAAAAAATTTCTAAGCTTTTATATACATTTATATGTTATATTTGTATATTAAATTGCAAATTGATCAATAAAAATTTACAACTTTTATAAAATTATACATTTATATAAATTAGAAATCCACTTTTTAAAAAATTACATTAACGAAACACTTATCTTTCTTCCCCCATTCTTCTTCACACTTTTTCGCCTCATCCACTAAAAAAGATGAAACGTGACGTGATTTCTAAAGGTAACCAAGCATGAACAGATACGAGCGTTGCTTGTGCCAAGACAGGATATATCCAGAGTCCTTTGACGAGCTAATTAGTCCTGTTCTTCGTTCCGTGTCAACTGTCGAAAACGCTTTAGTTTCAATTATGTTGAGGAGAGCAGGGGGCCGTTTCTCTTTCTACACTGTAGAATTTAATAAGGCGAATTATCTAAGTAGTTAGCGCCAATCGCACTACGACGCTTTGTACCGTTTGAAAAGCGTCATATCCGCCTGTATGTTCTCCACCTATCAACCGGATACCTCATCCTTCCCTCTTTTCACCCCTCGAGAAGTCTCGATAACGTCTGACCTACGAATACCAGAGATTCCAGCTTAATGGTTGCACCCATTGGCGTTCCATTGGAACGCCTTTATTCCACCCTGATCTCATGAATGAATTCAATTTTTGACGAGAATTAATCGAATGAGTCTCGATATTGCCGACGAAACTCGAAATACAACGGAATACTGATGGCTAATATTATTTTTCGAATGTAAATTTTTATGCATGGATCAAATTAATTCTTAATTAAAATCGAAAACAGACAGAAGTGTCTCTTAAAGTGTCATTTCTTAACAATCAATTAAATCAAATTAATGGAAAACAAAATTTGCAACAAATATAATAAAATTTAAAAACATTTAACCCTTAAATTGATAATCATTGAATCTTCTAGAAAGAATCTTATAATATTTTATGATAAATTACTTTCTAATACTTTTTTAATATTTATCATAATTCGACATAAATTCAAATTAATTTATATAACATGAAACTTTATGCTCATCTCTTTGTATATTCAATATATATAAAACAATGATAAGAATCACAAATAAATAAATAAATAAATAAACGAATATCGAACCGTCCAGTTTCAGACAGCAAGCCTGTTACAAGAACAGCCCGCGGAGCAATTGCAAGACATCACTCTGGAGGACCGATATCCATCGCAGCACACAGTGAACCCAGACCTGCAGGCGTTGGTGAACTCCCCGTTGCCAGACTCGTTAGCCGAGTTCAGCACGTACGGTGCCCAATACACCGAGAGCCCGCACACGTTACCCACTCAGTCTCCTCTGCCATCGCCTTTGACGAGACACGACAGCCCGAGTTTCACATATCCAACGCCGCCAGCGAGTCAGGAGGGTCTTCTCACGGGCAGCTTCCCCCTGCTCAGCCCTCAAGAGGATCCGGAGACCGTGAGACAAGTCTCGTCACCGTTGTCCGCGGCTTTCTACGCTAGCACCATGTCCTCAGCGGCAG
>NW_006263570.1:933631-934194 GCF_000469605.1 Apis dorsata
ATGATGCCCAACTCGGAGGATCCCCTGCTCTCCTCGACCCCGAAAGACTTCACCACGGCCAGCCGGAGACGGTTCGAGTTCCAATCGTACAAATTTATCACCAGCCAGAACTTGGTCGACTTCGGGTTGGGTAACGGTAGCTTGGCCGGGATCGTGGTGGACAACAACGGCGAGTTCAAGCTGATCCAGACGGCGGGATTGCAGAAGACGAACGTTCTAGTGCAAACTGGCTCCCTGAGCCCCGCCCTCACGTTCAAGAAGGAGATGCGGCTGGCGACGCCCAAGATGGAGCCTGTCACCGTGAACCTGGGCCTGAACGTGCAGACCAACCATCAGTACAACGCCGGCCAGTTCAATCAGCAGCAAGTGGTGAACCCGACCAAGTTCCTCATACAGACGAACGTAGCCAAGAATAATAATCTGAGGCAGAAGGTAGCCAGTGGAGGGAACCTGCCCATCCCGGTTGAGCAGATCAAGGAGGAGCTCTTGGACGAGGACGTCTTTCTTAATCCCAGCAACGTGCCGGCTGGCAGCCCTGTCAGGCAGTGCAGAAAAAGGCCACG
>NW_006263570.1:934407-938996 GCF_000469605.1 Apis dorsata
TGGACGGAGGAGGCCTCTACGCGAGCGCTTCGTATCCGTCTAGATTGAGGAAAGCCTGCGACAGGCATTGGGATAGTAGCTACACGCCGCCACCGATCTTGGATCCTTCCCGCCCTGGGCCTGGCCTGTACGCCAGGCTGCATCAGTACGAGAGGGATTCTGATTTCAGCTCCGACGACTCGCAAGGGAACGATGGCCCTCCCCCTAGAATTAATATCGGCACGAGGTATCAGGCTACGATACCGCCGGTCGGTAGTGACGGGGACAGAGGAAAGGGGGAGCCAGAGGCCGACCATCTGCTCTGGGATCCTGGTATAAATAACGTGCTGACGGATAACGAATGTAAGTAGTAGGATTTTTGTTCGAGGTTCTTGGATTTGGTTTATAAGGATACGTGAAGAGTATTTGAGATGCTTGGTTTTTGACGTTTGACGAGTTCAGAAAGAAATGTGGTGTAATACTGTTTTCTCTAAAAGTGAACGAAAGGAATCGTGTATTTGTCGAGTATAATGAATAATAATAGTGTATATTAATATTTGAAAGTATACAGATTTTTTTATTAAGTTTAGCTATATATTCAGTGGAATATGCTAATGATTTTTGTACCACTTTTACTCTGAATTCTTCATTTAACATTGGTGAACAATTTCTTTTCTCGCTTGTATATACGCATTTTTTAAAAATAAAAAGATTGCTTACGTAGGATTCGAGTATTTGTATAAAGGAAATTAAAATTTTATATATTGTATGTTAAAGAAATAATCCGAAATTTTAAGAAGTTGCATTAAAATAAATAAAAGTTTCTCAATTGAATCATAAAATCAAGTTTTTTGTTCTTCTTAGTAAATTATTATATATTATATATTATTATATTATATTTATAAATTATTATAAAGCTTTAAAATCTCGTATATTATTAAAAACATAAAAATTAAGAAAAAATTCTCTCATATTTCGGGATTTACATTATTTTATTAATAAAATATCGCTCGAAGAATATGTATTTTCTTTTCAATCACCATTTTTATATCTAAAATTTAAAGATTATTTTCTTTGCATTATAACTTTTTCGACAATTTCTCGAATTAAAATTTGCATATCATTTTTCCTCTGAATTCCCCATTAAATATTCATCGCAATGAATATTAACAAGCTATTTAAAGCGATATATAATCAATATTATAAATAAAAAATTGAAAAATAATATATTAAGATTATTGTTTGAAGCCAGTATACATACATTTATCGATAATAAAGTTTCATCGTAACGAATTTTCGTATTATGAATTTTAAATATAAAGTAACTAAAGAAAAATATAAATAGGGAAAAGAAAATTTCGTAAAAACGTTATTATTTTATAAAAATACAGTTATTATTTTATGGAATAAAACGCAGTTTCATCCGGTCCCCGATTAAAGCGAGCAATCGATTGATCAATGTTCCGCAATATTTTTACTTATACATCACAGGGGACGCATCAAAAGAATAAATAGATTACGCATAAACGTAGATTGTAATGAAATACTACAGGGTGGCAATACGTGAAGCGTTTGCAATATTGCGATCGCCGCCATGGCACAAAGACAAATTACATTTAGTTTACGATTTCGCGCGAGAACGCGTTGTTTCCGCGCGATCAAATTCTATCTGAAACGAAAAACTTTTGTTTTGCAGTGGATATGTACCTACAATTTGCATGCTGCGCCGCGGTACCAGGTGGAGGAAGAAACAAAGAATACGCGCTTCATCTGCTGCACATGTGCAAAGGGAATATTCATGTACGATACTTTCACTTTAATTTCTTTATTCCATTCCATTCACACAATCTGCAAACGATCTTATTTTTCTCTCTTTCCTTCAATACGATATTTTTGAGAACTAGATGTTAAAAAAGAGGAACAAAGAAAAACGAAAAGATAGTACATCGTTTTTTATTAATGTTTTATTTCTAATGGAATAATTCATTAAAGATTAATTAGAAGAATTACGAATCGTGCTATCTTAGCTTAGTTATGTACATATTACGAAATCATATTCTATTTTGTGTATTTATATGTTTCTCTATCCTTTAAGTTTTTTAATTTCGAATATCCGATATTTCACTTACTTAATGTAAATTTAATTATATGCTTTTACAATTACTGTGGTTTTTTGATGTGTGCATTACAAAAGAAAAAAATTACAATCGAATTTATTATCTCTTCGTTCCAGAAAAGTATCTAGAAAAATAGAATGATCAAACAATGCATGCATGTAAGATATATGCCCTAATTATACTAATACACTATTATACTAATACTTTCAAATAATAATCATTTATAAAAATAATAATTTTAAAAACTTAAACGTGTAACAAATTACACTTTTCAAACGATTTTTCATAATATTGCTATTACATAATGAAAGGACAGTAATGCGTTTATAGTTCTTCGAAAATCGAATCCTGAATGTTTATCCAAATGATTTTTGAGACATTCGAATACATTTATAGTTCGCCTCACGATTTTATTTTCCAAAATTGATGTGAAATAAATATTAAATCGGGCGTTACTGTGCGTTAGAATTAATAATTTTCGATTCAATCGCGATTGATACGATCGATCGTTGGATTCCAGGAGGCCATGTTGAAGTTGATGAGACCAACACCTCCGTTGCCAGCGGAACATCCATTGCTCAGTTACGAGTGTCACGAGTCGGACCGATGGACGTCGCAAGAGATGGACGCATTCTATCAGGGCCTGTTGAAGTACAACAAGGATTTCTCTGCGATCTCGCGAGACGTGGGTGGCAAGTCCGCGAAACAATGCGTGCAATTCTATTATCTGTGGAAGAGGCTCTGCCCGGACGAATACAGCAGACTTCGTGTTCGCCACGGTAAACCAAAGATTAAGACAGAGAGCAAGGATTGCAAGGATACCAGGGAGCTTCGCGACGCCATTGCGTCGGTCACGGAGATGGACTTTAGCGAAGACAAATCTATTCTTCATCGCACTCTGGTGAGTTCGATCGATGCCGTTACTGTGAATCTGTTTAATAAAATAAACAAAAAGATCAATTATAAAAGATTTTTGGTCTCTTTATAATTTTTATTTATTTACTCGAAACATCTGTTATATGCAATATCGTTTAAAATTGTAAAAATAGTATACTTTTGATTAATGGTATGGCCATGTATTATCGAAGAGATCTTAGAGAGATATTATAAATCGATTTAATGGTTAATAAAAGTTGGAAGAAAAATTGTGAATTTTTTTTCTCAGTTACAGACAAATGAGAGAGAAAACTCGGCTACTCTGACCACCAGCGACGGAGAGCTGAGATTATTTGCATACGACTGCCCCGATGTGAGTACCATTCACGTATCGTTCTCCATGTATTTTATCTTTTATCTACAAGCTTTACTTGATACAAATAAAACGAATAATTCAAAACGAATACAATGATTATACTTGAACAAAAGAACAATATAATTTTTTTTTATTTTTATTTATTTTCTTTTTTTTTTATTATTAGAAATGTACGATGTAATTTCAATATTTTTTTTTTTCACAAAAATATATACAATATTCGTTTTCTTTTATTTTTAACAACAAACATCGATCGATCGTTAAATGTCTAGAGAATTCTATCTAAAGTATTATTGTATTATCTTTATCGAACTTAAATTCTCAAACTAACCAACTTGTCGAGTATCGAGTACGAATCGTTCTAAAGAAATCCTTTCTAGAATTATTTATACAAAAATTATTATCAATACGAATGAATGAGATTCTTTAATCATGAGATAAATGAAATCGATTCATACTCGATCCATACTCGTGAAAGCGCGTGACAATACTCGACACGCGTAGATGATAACGCGTGAACGTTTAAGTGTCGCATGTGACTTGTTGTTGGACCTGTCGTTTCTACTTTTCTCTCACGCTTTCTTCTCACAATGGTACAAGCGCGTTGTGCGTTGTGCGTGAAACCACACGTTTTTTTCTGCGTTCTACTTATTCTTATATGTATTACTTATTACGTCATCGCCCGTCGTCGTCGTCGTCCTCGTCGTCGTCGTCGTCGTCGTCGTCGCCCCCTCGTCGCAGTCTTCGTCGTCGTACATTGTTGTTGTTTGTTTGTGTTGTTTATTTTGGCTTTGTGTTTCTTTGTGTTGTCAGAGCTTTAGCGGAAGTGTAACAGTAACGATGGCCGGGAGCACCCAAACCGCCCAAACCGGCAATACCGGCCACGCCACAGTCAACACCAACTCACAAACTCACACTAGTTCTGAGCAACAACTACCCGTGCCCACCCCACTTCACTACCCCTGCAAGATTTGCGGGAAGTAAGTCTCCAATCTCTAATCTAAAACGAAAAAGAAAAAAAAAAAAAAAAGAAAAGAAAAGAAAAAGAAAAAAGAAAAAAAAAGAAAAGAAATTTTAAATCCGTTCGAACAAATTAAACCGACGGCCCAGCCAATGACACAAGTGACTTAATTAACACGGCGGGTATCGAGCGGCAAGTATCGGCGCAAGCACAGTTATAGAGAACACTTTGCTTTTTTCTAGAGAGAGAGAGAGAGAGAGAGAGAGAGTGAGAGCGAGAA
>NW_006263570.1:939195-940353 GCF_000469605.1 Apis dorsata
AGAGGGAGAGAAAGGAAGGGAGAGAGAGAGAGAAAGAATATACAGAAATCGAGAGCCTTCCTGCATACAAGTTTATCTTCTTTTTCTCGATCCACGTAGCGTGTTCTCAGTGCTCGTTTTGTAGCTTTCGGTTATACGTGTTGTATACTTAACAGAGTTCGCGAATAACAGGGATATATTATTGGTATACTTATGCATTTATGCAAAATTTGAATACGTATAGAAATACGTATTGCAGAATATACATGATATGAAAAAAGAAAAGAATATAAAATATCCAAAGCATTGTAATACTGATGTAACGAAGAGTAAGGCAAATTTAAGCTCCATTTTTTTTTTTTTTTTAATTAATTAATGTTCACTTAAAAATTTAATTTTGCATAAAATTAATCTTTATTTCTTGAAACAAAATGGAAAAATTCGTTAGATTGAATTGCAAATAAAAGTTAGAAATAATGAATTATTGAACATCCCTGATATTTATTGAAACTCTGTACTACAAACATACCTTCACAGAACGACTCATCACGATGCTTGTATCCTATTTGCTGCTATTCGTGCCGCTTTTTAATTTAATATTTTACTTACTACAATATTAACATAAAACAATAATTGTACAATGTACTGTAGCAGCAAGTTGGATATTTATAAGAAGAATCCACTATTCTCTATGTACAATGTACTGAAACAATTCATACATATATCTTTCAACAAATATCTTATGCTTAAAATTATACGGAAACAATATTATCAACGAGTATTTGTTTCTCTATTCTTAATTTTTACATTCTTTTTTTTTTTTTTCATATAGAAATATGCTTGTATACGATCTCTGCATAATTTATGTTCTATTCATATTCTGGAATTAAATCGATATTTATTTATTTTATATTATATTTGCCTAAAATGCGTAAATTTGGAAAGAATATTGCTAAATATTTTGCAAGAAATGTTGCAAAAGTATCGACATGTGTACATGTAACATAGAATATAGTGCAATGTTTGTAATGACACGTAGTAGCATATGACTATGTCATTATTAATGACAATTTTATTTCCTTTTGTTTTCGTTATTTACACGTGCATCGTGGCAAAAAAAAATATGTATTTTTTTTCTTTGTGAGATTAATTTTTTTTTTTTTTTTTTTGTACATTTTT
>NW_006263570.1:940501-942288 GCF_000469605.1 Apis dorsata
ATTTGCGTTGCTGCGTCACTTACATTTCTTTTGTCTGTGAACCAGCATTTCGATCTCGTTCATTTGAATTACAATCGTCCCAGTACGGTTACACGCCGCACGTGAATAATTCCGGCAATAAATATTTAGAACGCTTGCATTATCATAAAATCGATAATTAATGTTGCAGCGCATCATACGCATGATCTGTCATTAATTAGCTCAATGTTCATACGTTGTTGTCATCACGATCATAAATACAGGACGCATCGGTCAAGATACGTTTAACAAAAATTACAGATGTTTTAAACCTATGGGAATTATATAGCAACGATTAATGAGACAAAAAAATGTGAAATCCCCTTTTTATCAAACCCAGATAGCACAGAGATATCTTTTAAACGTTTTTATGATATAAATCTTGAAAATATCTTTTCAATTTTAATAATTATTGGAATGGAAAAAAATAATCATCTCTTGATATATTCTTAAATTAAAATTCATTTATAAATATGTGTGGAATAAATATATTGAGTTCTCTATCACAATAATTTATTACAATATAAATAATGATAAATGAAATTGCTGAATATCATAGCCACCATCTTATAACATGTCTCAAAAATATTTAAATATTTTTAAACTTTGTCTGAATTATAAGTAAATTTAATTTATACCAGCATTTAATAATACACATCTGATTAAAAAATTATTCATAATTTTATAAATTCAGTTTCATTGATTATATATCATTTTCAAGTCCATTACTTTAAAAATAGCAATATATTTATCAAAGAAAAATTTCGAGTTATAGCGTTATTAATATAAAATTTGAAAAAAAAATTAAAAAATCTTGTACTATCTGGGATCTATTATCAACATCGACCACAATAAATCGCAATAGTTCCCGTTTTCCTTGATTCGCATAGTCTGTATGCTACGTACCGAGCCAAAGCATCGTGTGATTCATCTCTTAATCTATATGATCCGATCCATCCGAAACAGAAAAAGAGAAAATCATTGGATTTAACGCGATCGTTCGATTTATATTGCAGAGTTTTCAACAAAGTGAAAAGCAGAAGCGCGCACATGAAATCCCACAGGCCGGTACCCTCGCCCGATTCAACGGGGCAGGAATCTAAGAGGCCTGTCCAACAGCAATCCAAGACGCAACAATCCCAACAATCCATCCAGCAGCAGCGTCAACAGCAGCAGCAACCGCAACAGCAGCAGCAGCAACAACAACAACAACAAGCGAGCAGCGTTTCATCACAGGCCCAAGATTTCAATCAGCAGCAACTGCCTCCCAGCAACGGCGACACCGGCGCTCAGAACCCAGCGCATTTATGGCACAATCCGACACGGTTCAGGCCACCATAGGACGATGCCCAGCCGGTTCAACTAAAGTTACCTTAACGAAGGCTGTAACGGTACGGTAGGAAAGTATTTTACGGTCGCGCGAACTACGTAATAGAACAGGCACTATACTATAAAAATAAGATAGAAAAGAAAAAAAAAGGGGGGGAAATGAAAAGAGAACAATAAATTCACGAATCGTCGAAAGGATCGCCGTCAGACGATCACGATGGAGGAGAACGTTAAGAATTAGGTGATCTCCCCAAGTGTCGTCCGCCATTAGAGCCAAAGTGTCTCTGACATCCTTCCTGGCACAGGCGAAACAATTTTAGGCGAGATAAAGTAAACGTAAAACGGACACTTCCACGATAGATAATATAGTTCCAAGGAAAGATGAAAACGAAGAGGAGAAGGAAGGGAAGAGTAATAATGAAAAAAGGAAAAAAAAAAAA
>NW_006263570.1:942463-944756 GCF_000469605.1 Apis dorsata
GCGAAATCCCGCGTGTTCTCTGCAGCCAGGCCAGCCATACACCATAAATTAAATACCTACGCGATCATACATATAGAAGTGCGAAACGCGTGCATCGAAAGATGAAGCTCGCGAGGTACCTCTATCATCGTTGATCGAAAAACAAACTCTTTGGCCAGAATCGATTCTAGCTTCTTTCTTTTCCTTTCTTTTTTTCCTTTTTTTTTTTTTTTTTTTTTTCCCTCGAAGAAATCTAAACACACAGAATCGAGACGAAACGGGGATAGAGGTCCCTCGAGGGAGTTGTACTTCGCAGCCGTAGTCGAAGCTCTGTTCAACGAGGAGACAGGGTAACGGAAGTCCTTCTGTTCGTGTTAGAAACGTGGAATGGACGAAACGTCGCGACGGCCACCGATCAAAATCGATCGATTGGATCGTCGATGGGATAATAATCGAACGTGCAAGCTTTCTATTTCTTTGTCTTTTTTTTTTTTTTAATTTCATTTTCGTTTCTTCGAAGAGGATATCGTAATAATATTGGATGAACCTAAAAATATTCTAGAGCTCTCACGCGAACGTCAATGTATACGTCGATATTTGTTTCTTCAAGTCTTTTTATTTTTCTCGATTAGTAGGTAATTAACAGGGGCTAAAAATTAATTGGACGAGTTGAATGGGGGAATTGGTCACGATTATTCGTGGTTTTCGATGTGTACCTATTATGACTATATACGCACGTGAAATGTTTCCTGGATTGTGCCACAAGACATTACAACTGTTACCTGTTGCCCTCCTTGTCATTCTTTTTTTTAAATCATTTGCCTTTCTTTTCCTTACTCTTACTTCTTTTCCTTTATTCTTCTCTGTTTATTATACATATATATATATATATATGCGCTCACGGGAATCGGCTCACGAATCGAAATATTTAATCCATCTAGAATCAAAACTTGAAAATTTAAATCTTTGGAGAAGATTTACTCTAGAGATGGTAAAAATATTTCTATTCGAATATTTTTCAACGATGGGAGGGGAAAAAAAGGACGTAACGTGATCAAAATTTGTTTTAGTTTTAAGAAAAATGAGATCAGAATTAAAGAAAAAAGAAAAAAAAGAAAAAGAAAAAGAAAAATTGAATCGAAGAATTTCGTTATTTTAAGAAAAGATGATGATCCGTGAACCGGAATCCGTCGTTCTAAAATTAATACGACTTGTTGCACGTTCGCTCTAGTTCTACTTAGTTTAAAATTAAATTAGCGTATTTAAATGTCGATAAGTAAGCGATCAATTGTCAAGAGAAAACGTTCGTAGATTTGTTGAAGCTCCCCAAGATTTTTGTTACCTCTGTTACTTAAATATATATATAATATATATATTAACTATATTTGTGTCAGAATAAATTTTAATATATTATATATATATATATATATATATATATATATACATATATACATATTATACATATNACTGTAACATAATTGATTATATACATACAGCCATGAATACATTATACATATATATATATATATATATATATATATATGTATGTACGCGCATCGAACGAACAGACACGCGGTAGAAAGCGTTTATTTATTAAAATATGAATGAAAAATATGAAAAGGAGAAAGAAGCGTGAGAAGGGGAGTGAAGAGGATTATTATTCGACTAACAATGATAAACGTTAGAGATCATCAACTCTATGTGTACATAATCCGTGTACATGTCTGTACATAATTCTAAACGTCAGTGTCTGTATGTACAATTCGAATGAATTTTAAACGCAAAAATAAAAAATATACGTAGGCTAGGTTTTAGGTTGTTTTAGGAGGGATATATATTATAAATAAAGTATATATACTTGGCTTGATTTTCTACCTTACTAGGGACTACGAGGCGAGACTCTTGGGGCAAACTTTTTGTGTCGCCTGGATTATCGTAATCTTTATCATTTCATCTTGAATAAAAATAACGATGTTCCTGTATGTAAGGTGCCTTAAATGATCGTTTGTGTTTGATTATATAAATTATCAAACGTAAAGGCGTTGAAAGATGAAAAAATGATGAGATTGTTTCTCTTTTTGTATTTTGAATTTTATTTGATAAGCATTTTTAAATATATATATATATTTTTTGAATAATTATTTTAATGATCATCGTTTGATTAACATAAGTGTTATCATAATAAAATTTCAATGTTATATTTTAAATTATGTTTCATTATATTGCTTTTGTCTGTTTTCAGTATACATATATATATATATATATANNTAGGAACATCGTACGTTTTCGCGATTAAAATAATAAAAGAAACGTG
>NW_006263570.1:944777-945233 GCF_000469605.1 Apis dorsata
TTGACACGAGCCTCGTACAATGTTTCACGATTCGTGTGAACGCGATAACGTGTTCAATGCACATACGTCGATACGTTGATCGACACACTTAATAGATTGTTATTCAAGAGTTTATCCGCCGATCGTAGCTGCTCTAACTCTACCTTAAAGATATTGTTATTGTTAACACTCTTCTTCTTATTAACTTTTACCATTAAAAAAGGAATTAAAGGAAAAAAAAATCATGATATACATTTTAACTTTTTAAACTTTTCACGTGTAAAAAAAGGGGAGATATGCGAGAGAGAAAGATAAGATGCAAGTGACTGAGGATACTTTTAAAAGAATCTGCCAAGTTTTGAAGGGAAACAAAAAGGGAGAAGATAAATGAAAGAAAATTGAGGATCCATGTAAACGATGGCTTTAAATTTTCCAATGTTTTTTTTTCTTTCTTTTTTTTTTTTTTTTTTTTTTTTT
>NW_006263570.1:945284-946774 GCF_000469605.1 Apis dorsata
ATGTTGTAACGTTACATTATTATAAATGGCGTGCGTAACAGATAGCATGGAAGATATGAATGCGAAAGATCTAGAGAAACGACGAAAAACTTTTGTTTAACGTTCGACATTCGAGGGAAGAATTCATTGAATTTTAACAAGCTTACGAGAGAATCGTCTGTGTCTTTTATGCGTGTGTGTCTTGTGTTTCTTCCATGTTTTCCCTTTCCAACCCCTTTCAACCCTCTGATTCACTGGCAAAAAGAAAAAAAAAAAAAAAGAAGAGAAACGTGTAACGCGCTGTTCAAACGATAAACGTTCCGGCCACGCACCATTCGTTCATTTACAGACAAGAATTGCGTATCGATAGAAGAAAGACGTATTACCAAGGGCACCATTCCATCTAAAGAAAAAAAAAAAAAAAAGAAAAAAAAAGAAAAAAAAAAAGGAAAAAATCATCTCTCCGAATGAAAAAATCGCGCAAAAAAGTAAAATCGATCCTTATTTTCAATAAGTACCTATAAAACGTTCCATGAACACGCAACGAACGAACGAACGAACGAACGTTTCGTTTAAAGAGAGATATTTTTATCACGTTGATCGAATACTTGATGGACGATGGTGGAGGAAGCAAAATAGTATTTTGTCGTTTAAAATTTTTGCGTGTATTTATTTTTCAATCGCTAATTAACCAGATATAATTACGGCCCATGGATATACTTCTTTTACGACCATGATGAGGAACACATTGATGATTTTATAAACTCTGAGTGAACGGCCTCCAGTGGTAAGGATGAATGCGGAGAGAGAGAGGGAGGAAAAAGAGGAATAAATCGAATAGCGATAAATCGAGATCGTAATCCTAGAAATCTAATAATTAACTATACTAACTAAGATCCTAGGCGATTCGAGTCTTAAAAATAAGTTCAGTTTAAGGTGTAAAACTGTTGATATGAATTCCGACTACAGGTTCGGTGAATAAGTCGAATGCAACAAAATTAGCAGACATATCATTTAAGACAATACACTTGTTACAGAAACTACGTTTCTACTAATGTAATTCTTATTATATGTATGTAATCTAACTCTTAATCGGACTTAGAGAGATTCGAGGTAAAACGTGGCGTAGTTAGTGATAAAAGAAAAAAGAGAAAAAAAAAAAAAGATGGAAGAATGGAATGGGAGAAGTGAGGAGAAAGAAGAAAGCGTTCGTACTATATTAATATTGAAAAATCAAATCCAGAGAGTCAATTGTTGACTAGTGTTAATCGTTGAAATAATCTGATCGAATATTTCAATCATTTCTACTCGAACCAAACATTGTAACATTTTGTATAATTTCGTCAAATTGTGTTACGAATTTATATACGGAAAGGACAAAATAACGATGTACTTAATGTGGATATATGTTATTAATTAACTTCTTAAGCTAATCTAAGGTAAAATTACGTACTTAAGAAATTATTCTTTGTTCTTTCTCGCGTAACGCAAAAAAAAAAAAAAAAAAAAAA
>NW_006263570.1:947044-950530 GCF_000469605.1 Apis dorsata
GTTTAATAAAGCGAAAGGCAATTCTGGAGGCTGATTACTCAGAAATCGAGGAAAGGTTAACGATAAAACGAAGCAATGAAACAGTAACGAAGATATGCATGAATTGTACAAACGAGTCCCTCCACGTCACAGAAAAAAAGAATGATATATATATATATCTATATGAAGAATATATATATAACAAAAAAAAATGATAAATATGTGATGTATTTAAATGGTATGTGGTATATGGTATTACATATTTGTACA
Source organism: Apis dorsata (assembly GCF_000469605.1). Taxonomy (NCBI): domain Eukaryota; kingdom Metazoa; phylum Arthropoda; class Insecta; order Hymenoptera; family Apidae; genus Apis; species Apis dorsata. The sequence continues at coordinate 947,294 of NW_006263570.1, forward strand.
TAGGCGGACCCGTGCCATCAACTAGTGAGTTGTACCGATATTGTACTGCCATTAGTCGAGTTAGTGGATAACATCGAGTGAATGAATTATAGATTAACGATGAAACGGATTTTCGTTTCATTTTTTTTTTTTTTTTGTTTTTTCTTTTCAGCGTTAAAAGTGTATAGATGATGAACGAAACGAATATAATGGATTTAAATTCGAAGGTTATATTTTAATTCTGTTCATGTTTAACTAGATCGTGAGTGAAATTAATTTTTAGCGAAAATGTAGTTTAAACTTGATAGAAGACAAAATTGTTATGCGTTTTTTATTTAATATTATATTAGATGTTATCGACAATTATTTAAGCTCGTTTCAAAAAAAAAGTGTAGTTTGAATTTCTTTTTTTTTTTCACAACACGTTGATTAATTTTGAAACTTCGAGCAATGTCGTGAAGTACAAGATTATTTAATAATATACGTATGTTATATTAGTTAATTTAACCGTGTTAAGCAAACTATAATTCTATCGTTACCATTGTTTATTGTGAATCCGATTAATTAATTCGATTAGTCAAATTTTATTAATATTTATTTTACACGCCATAACTCGTATGTTTGCAAAATGAGAATAATAAAATTGTCTTAATATAATTGAAGCAATGGCGAGATTACGTTGCGAAAATATATTGGTACAACTCGGCGAAGAAAGTGTAGCGTGGTTATACACCTGAGGAATGTGCTCAAAATACTGTATTAAAGAGAAAAAAAAAAAAAATCTACTAAATGATCATCAACGTTTATGCAAGAAAAAAAAAAAACTACTCTTAAACAAGTGAAAAGTTATTTATTCGATTATATTGATATCGTAATCTATTGTCCTCTAACCTATTACCTACTTTAATGTCTATCTCTATACGCCAGCATGGTTCTTTATACTCTTCTATTTGATGTTAATACACTATTCTCTATTATAACTTTTACTACGACGGAGAAACAAACGAAATGTATTGTTAATAGTGTTTTTAAATGTATTCGAAGCATGGTCAGCTGTAGGGGAGCCACGGATACGTAATGTCGCGTTTCACATGAGAACTGGTCGGTCGATTCGATTCGAAACGATAAAAGAAGAAAAAGAAAAAAAAAAGAAAAAAACAGAATAAATTCATAAAACGCGAATCAGTAGAAATCTTTGATCTCTTTTGCACAAAACTATCGCAACTCTTTACTCTTTTTCTCCTAACGATTTGTAAGATTAGATTTCTTTAAATAACACGTCAAATATTAACTAACCTATTTCGTTCGTTCGATATGAATATAATAATCTTCTCGTTCAAAGATCCCTAAAACAATTCTTGTCCACAATCTATTTTGCCGTCGTAAGAAAAAAAAAAAAAAGAAAAGAAAATCATTTGGATGTCAGGGCAGCACGGTGCAAAGTATTCATGTGACGCGGACATTTTCTATCGCACGGTTATTATCGCAATAATTACGATAGAGTGAAAGAAGAAAATGTGTGCTCGGTAGCAATATCGGTGTGGACGTGTGTCCACACTGTCGTTGTTTTTTCCACTTCTCTGCTCAACTAGTTCTTACCTGTAAGGAGTAGTAATGTATACATTAAATATCTTCACGGTTAGTCTTTTAAACAAAACAATAAAAGAAAGAAAAAAGAAACACAAAGTTCTCTCTCCGACTCTTGTATCGTCTTTTGCTCAAAACTCGCGGAAAATATAAAGAAGTTGAAGATGCCGGTTTTGTTCCGGTCGAAAAAAAAAGGCGCGGTCGAACCTCTCGTGATTCTACAAAAATTTAAAAAAAAAAAAAAAAAAAAAAAAAAGAAAAAAATTCAAAAAATTTGCAATGATATCGCTCAAAAGTTGGTGCCATAAGCAATATGGACAATATATTATTAATTGTGTTAGATGACGTGTGCGCTAACTACAGCTGGCCGAACAAGAGATTCCATTTTAAGGGGATCTAGGGACGAAACGTCACGTGATCATCTCTCATCTGAGCGATGTTATTATTCATTTTACACCCAATGTTTCAATAAATGTATGATCTTGCTTCTTTCATCTCTTCTCATCAAAAGTTCGGATTAGCAAGTATATATACCACTTTTAGCTGTATTCCGTAGATTATTCTCTATCGAATATTCTTTCTCGATTAAAAAAAGAAAAAAAGAAAAAAAAAGATTCTAAATCTATGCTCATGAGAAAAAATCACGTGGCGGGACTTTCTACACACTTACACACACAGTTCAGTCAATTTGAAGCGCGATGTGGTATCGAGTCGTCAACGAAAACGATCGAAAATCGATCCAAAGGCCTATTAAACCGATTTTCTCCCCGATTCACGGAGAGGAGAGGAACGAAAGAACCCCCAAGTAGGAGGCCTCGAAAACCCCTCGAAACACGACTCCACCACATTGATCTTCGGCCAAGTTAAGATGGCACAAACGTCGTGGCTGATCCCATAAAATCCAACGCGCGCATCCACGATTCTCGTCGATGCTCTCGATCAATCGATTAACACGTCGATTTTGTCCAATTCAACGAAACGGCCTCGTGAAAATTTCGACATCACTGTGTTATATTATAATCTCTTTCTTAATAGCCACATACGATGTAACCGCTTGCTTTTCGCCATTTTTAACGACGAAGTTTTGACGAAGTCTTCGATCGAGGTGCTGCTCGCGATATCCTACCCGCGTGAATAATGCGAATAATTGATGAATATGGAAAAAGGAAAGAAAAGAAAAAAAGAAAAGAGGGTCGAGATCGACGAGAATTTTCACTCGCGCGCGTTTAGCGATTTTTAAATGTCAATCGACAAGAAATCAAAGGGCTCGTGAGATCCGGCGAAAGCGTGGATGCGAATGAGGATAGGAAGTGAAATGGTTCAACGAACGAGGAGAAAGTAATAAGATAAAAGCGACACGTTTAGCTTAGCCGGAGCGACGAGTTTCTGTGCATCAGTATTACGTTCGAAGAGCGATACTAATATACATTGGTCTAGTGATTATACATTATATTGCGTACATACAATTTTATTTAATATACACATATAAATATATATATATATACATATTGAATATGAAAGGGCGATATTATTATTATTATCATTATTATTATTATTATTATTAACTATTAATTATTATTAATTATTATACGATAGATATATGGGAATATATGTATATGTATATATATATACTTATATGCATATATGTATACAAATACTTATACATATATA
>NW_006263570.1:950965-958002 GCF_000469605.1 Apis dorsata
GCTTCGCGATAGGTCACGGTTTAAATCTCGATGTTGTTCGTTCAAATGAAGTGAAATAACAAGAAAAAAAAAAAAGAAGAAGAAGAAGAAGAAGGAGAAGAGAAAAAAAGATAGAAGCTTCGAAAACGCTAGCGATGGGATTTCGGTGCGATAATAATAATCATAAGGGGAACGGGGTGATATTTGGGGGGAGGGGGATGATTGCTTACTTCGTTATTCAGTTTTTCCAACAACGTGAAGCTCCCGGCGGTGTCGTCGAACGATACACGAAACGATTTTCACAGGTTGTGAGTCGACTTCTCGTGCTCGTCCCGATCGATTTTTACGAATCATCCACGATTTCTTGACAATGAATTGAGTTTCCGGATGAAGAGATGCAGATCGATCCGCTAGTTGGGAAAAATTTCGAAAACGATCCACGAGCCTCGAGACAAGTCGACGATATATATATATATATATATTTTCGCGGATCAACCGAATGGAATGTTTCGGTTTTTCCACGATCTATTCGGACATTCGTCCATTCGATGGCCGTACAAAAGCAGATACTATACGAAGAAAATCCTGGCTCACGAGTGCACGAGAATGTTAAAAAGTGTAGAAAGATGAATAAATAATTGTCGCCTCGGATATAAGGACAAGCGTGAAAGGGAGAGAAAGAAAGATGTTTTAATACTCACAAATGTAATGTACGATCTATATATATATATATATATATAACCATCGTTTATAAATGGATATAATATAAATATGATGAACATATGGATATATAAGATGTGTATACATATATATACATTATTATTGTGTTGTACATGATTAATGTATATGCATATATACATTTGCAGCGATAAATATTAATATAAATATATATATAGACTATTTTCTTCTATTGGTATTGTGAGTGATCGTTGCGCGTTATTTCCATCATATGTCGCAAGACATCCTGCAATCAACGAGGAGACACAAAACGTACGATTTTAATCGATATTGCGAACATGTTGTTGCTGAATTGTAAGATAAATTGATGTAGCGTTGAATTTCGTTTTGGGTAAACATTTTTTCAAAGAAAGAATGTAAGAATGACTCGTTATTCGTGCATCTATTTAGAAACTTTAATATGGGAAAAATAAAACGTAGGATAATAGAATCTTTTGCAATGTAAGTCGTATTGAATCAATACAATTTATTACCACTTTTTTTCCTATTAAAATTAATACTAAAAGATCTTATCTTAGAAAAATCTTAGAAACACTTTACCTAATAATTAATTTTTAGCGTGAATAAATATACAAGTATCAATTTTACTTGCTTTATTCTTTTATATTTTTGTTCATTCGTTTACTTAAATTTCATAAAAATAATAATAATATTAATTTTAATTCAAAATATCTTGTAAATAATAATTAGTGATAGTAAATCGAATCAACTTTCTGACGATTATACAATTTATACAATCGTCGTCTCGTGTCTCTTCCGTCTTCGAAGTATGCAGAGCGTCTTGCGCAAGCTATCCCAACACCGAGCTATACCAAAAGCAAGCGAATAAGAAAAAGATTTAAAAAAAAAAAGTAAAAAAAAAAGAATAAAAAATATGTATGATGTGTAAGCCAAGTGCCTTGTGTTCTGGTAACTAATCGTTGACTTTTAACTACGATATTAGAGGAAATGAGAAAACGAGAGAACGAGCGAAAGAAAGAGATACGAAGAAGAAATAAGCGAAAAGAAGAGAGGAGAACGAAATCGAAGATTCTTGAAGTGAGAGAAATTGTATTTTCTTTTACTCTTTCGAACGATAGCTAGAATTTTTATATATCCTCTTTTAAAATAATTTTAGTGATATTATGCTATGATATTCAAATTATTTTTTTTTATTTAAACAAAATTCTTGAATTTATGTATATATAATATGAAAAAATTATTGTCAATCTTTTGAAATTCTTTTTTTTTTTGTTTTTTAGAAAACAAATGGAATAATTTCAATTTTTAAAATAGATATATTAATATAAGAATAGATTCAAAGAAATATAAGTATCAATCAAGTATAATTTTCAAAATATATGTAGTCTCATTAATGATATTATATGACATTTTAATGGTATTTTATATCTCAATAAGTTTTAATAATATCAAGAAACATTATCATAGCACAGCAATTTTTATAATTCTCTTTGCAGCAATCTTTGCAACAATCTTTGGAATATAAAAATTCGAAAATCATAACAGAATTAATTCTATTGCAGATTTAACGACTTAAAAAAAAAATGATATTTTCATATTCGTTTTATGAAATACAAATCGATATTTTTTAGATATATGAAAAAAATTCTAAAATATTTAAAAAATGGAAGATAAAATAAGCATAATCGCCCCATATTCTCTTTTCCTAAATAATTGTGATTGTAACGATGTGCCAAATTATGATGGTATTATCATCATGAATTAAAATTAACTTTTTCTTTTTTTCTCACCATCTAATGAAAAAGAAAACCTTCATTTTGATTACTCATTTTCACTGCCTAAACGAAAAACTTGATTTCGTATATATGAATAATAAAAAGAGTCGTTAATTCTGCAATTACATATTTTATAAAAATAATCCTATAATTGCTTAATTTCTATTGTCATTTCAGAACAAAAAAATCAAAATTTTCTTTACATTGTATCACATTAAATAGCGCACAAAAAATATTTGAATCCTTTAGGATTGTTATGACTTTCACGAGTTTCATTACATAGCAATTTTTGAAAAAAATTTTTCACGTAGTAAAAAATAAGAGTGTAAATTACTAAACAAAAATTTATTTTAAAAAGTGAAAACAATTTTTATACAATTCCTCAAAAAATATATATATATATTGATTAAATTTAGATTTCAACAGCTTGAATATTATTATGAAAGAAAATTTTTTTTCAAAAGTGATGAATTTTCTCATATATTTCATTCCATATTACTTAGCTACAAGAGCTTGTAGCGATCGGTATACACATATACCGTGATCGTTCTCACGAAAGTTGGCCAGAAGCGAGGCGATCGTATCGCGTGCAAAACTGATTTCACGAATGAAAACGGGGAGAATAGGATCGAAAACTCGATGGCGAAATAAATATCGTCGAGACGTTGTTAGGCTTAGATGACAGAATCACTCCTGCCTCGGTGCACTCTGGGCCCACCTCGCCCTTATTCCCCTGTTAGTTAAAAAAAAAAAAATAAAAAATAAAAATGATTATCTAAAATAAACGAATAACAAAAGAAAGCGGAGGGGAGGGGGAGGGGGAGAAAGGAATTTTTCATTTGTAGCGGGAATCGTTTGGTGTTGCGATAGACGACGTAAAGTGAGTTAGATCCGAATGGAGGTTCAAGTGTTGTGTATCTTCGCGTGTGTATGTACATGTATGTATATTTGTGTGTATATGCTATGTATGAGATATGCATAAAAAAGAAAAAAAAAGGAAAAGGTTAAAAGAAAATAGAAGGAGGGATATGCTCGTATGTTTCTTTCCGGCGTGTCTCTACACACTTTAATAACTTAAATAATCTTTTTAAATTTATTGACGAGGAACGAAACATTAGCTATGTCTAAAAGGAATTGATGTACATAGTAGATCTCGATAGATAGGAAAAGTGTCGTGGCCGAGGGAGTTCTGCATCCATGACGCGCTTAAATGAAATCTCGTAGCCGAGAAAATTAAAATTGTTCCTCAATTGTTTCGTATTTGAAAATTGATATTGGAAGAATTTTGAAATTTTGATTGACACAAATTCGATAATACGAAATTCGAGAGATTCGAGAAAAAAAATGGCAACGAGCAACGATCGACTGCCTCATGGATGCATTGAATCGGATGAGAAACCCCTTAAGCAGACAATCCTGTTATTAGTTAGTCCTTAAATACGCGCGTGTCGTGTTTCCTGTGTGTGTGTGAATGACGTGAATGAAAAGTATTATATTAATTCGTAAGGAAATCGAAGTAATCGCGCCTCTTTGTCACCCTTCTATAACCCTGCTCGTCTCTTCCTTATGTTTTCCTCCTTATCTTTAGATACCTAATGTACCTAACCTCTATGAAAAGCGGATACGAGGCACCGTGCTTCTTACTCTACTTGGACGGATGAGATATAATCATACATGTTTTTTAACTGCGAAAAGGGAGAAGGATTGATTAAAAAAAATTTTTAAACAATAAGATATATATTTACTTCGAAGAATCAAATTCCGATCAAAGTGCCAATAAAGAGATTTTTTCAACGTGCATCTTAAATATATAATATATATATATATATATAAATATGTGTGTGCATCTTCGTATCCGCTTAGTTAGTACTATTATTGTCGATCTTGCGAAGACTTTTTTCTTCTTCATCTTGAATCTCTTGTAGACACTGGCTTAATCGTAAGCTTTACAAAACGGTTGTAATAGACTTAATATATATACATATATATATATACATATAAATACGTCGCTAAGATTTTTCCTGAGAAAAACGAACAGAGTCACTAGTCGCAGTTTTCGCGATTCACGTGTTTTAGAGAAGAACTTCGATTTAACTCGAGAGAAATATGAAATATTTTGTACCGTTTACTTGTTTCCTTTCGAAAGAGAATAAATTTAAGATCGTAGTAATAATAATTGTCGCCTTAAGCGAATCAAGAAATTAGAAAAAGAAGATGAAAAAAATATTTAGAATTAAAAATATGTCGATCTTTAATAAGCGAAGTATTGTTTGAAAAAAAAAAGAAAAATAGATTGACACACGGAAGTTCTTGAAAACAAAACATGAAATATGACTCAATACTGTTTTCTGTATTCACAGAGTACTTATTGTGTCTTTAGAGATAATTTCTGTAACTGCGATTGTGCTGATTTATGAAAGGCTTAAAGAACAATCATACACGTGAATTATGTAGCTATCATTGATCAAAATTTATGCATAATATTGCGATTGATTGTAGTTTATAGTAATCTACGCTCGTACCTTAATAATCTTTTTTTGCAAAATATCAAGATAGTAACAGACAATGATTATAATCAAATTATAATAATGTTTAACTCTTTCATTATTAATTATTCGAAATGTGCATGTATATATGATTGTATACACGTATATATATGCATAATAAAATTTCAAAAAGCTATTGTTTAAAATGGCTTTAAAATAATTATTTCTATAGAAAAATCTATCGTGCTCCATTTTATTCAATATTAATATTTAAAATCGGCTCATAAAAAGGTACCTCTATATACCAGAAATAAAATTCGAATTTTGTCGAGGAATTATAATAATCATAATAACAATGAAAGGGTTAAAGTCTATCATCAATATCAATCAAAATATTAATTTCAACGATCATCAAAAGTCGTACAAACCATATTATCGAAAACAATTCTTTTTTTTTTTTTTTTAGTGAAATATCAAAACCAATCAATCAAAAATCCAGCCATGCAATCATGAAAATAACTCGAGAAACATTGATCGATCACGCTGAAGATCGCGTAACTGTGACCGAGATCGAGTATCGAAACGCTTAACAATAAATACCGTGCCAAATATCGTCGTTATAATCAAAGAATGCATCAGTCCAGCCGGTGTTAAAAATCGAAAAAAATAAAAAAAAAATAAAAAAATAAAAATAAAAAAAAGGGAGAAAAAAAAAAATATGAAACACTACTGCGATGAATCGTGAATCTTCCGTTCTTCCCAATAATTTACGTCAAGGCTGAATCGACGATCCCTCGTTCCTCTTCCACCTCTACATACGCGTTGTAGTACAGTGTAGCGAGCAAATGGGGTGCATCGTAGCCCAAAAAGCGGCGAACGTGTAGTATGCAATAATATTCTGTATAAAGAGTTTGGATTTTATATGTATCGTGAGCAATGGTGTGTAAGAAGATGCACGAAAACTATCCTTTCGATTCTCTTAAAGCCCCTCCTCACCCTACCCACCCCCATAAAGAATCGAGTGTTTCAATTTAAGAAATCGTAAAGCGTAAAAATCCCCGAATTGCCCTTGAGAGTCGAAGATCGATGGGAAAGAATCGATGACTAATCAAAATTGACAATCAAATGAAAGAAAGATGATTCGTAACAGTGGAAAAATTAAAGGAAGAATAATGATTGAAGAAAAAAAATAATTGAAGGTGTTTTTTCTCTTTTTTAAGTATATCGTTGATCATGAATGATTATTGGACTCTCGAGTGCGATTCTTCCACACGAGGAAAGCGAGGATTGTGTCGAATCGAAGAGGGGGATCGAATTGTTCGATCTTCGTGTAGAGATCGATGCACCCTCGTTTATGCTTTGCTATGTGCTAGCTATTTATGCGAGAAAGATATTATTATATTATACAATGTACACAGTAACCGTGGCTGAAGCTCCAAATCAAAATGCACAGATCTAGATACGAGTGTCGATCATCGATACGTGCAATTGCGTTCTCGATGGGGATGCTCGTTGAATAATTCTTTTTTTTTTTTTTTTTTTTTTTAATACTTTTAAGCGATGTTGTAAAGCGAAGGCGTTAATCAAGGGTCAAAATTAAAGCAGGCGGTGGACAGGCGGGAAACACACGATTTTTTCAATTCGTTGATTAATAAAGAGAAATTTGAGATGAAATAGAGAATTTACAATAATCGTCAGAAAGTTTTCGCTTTGCAAAAATTTATCGTTCCTGCTTGATGTAACAAAAATCAAAAGCAAGTGATAATTAAACGATCAAATGATAGGACTGGACATTCTTCTTTAAGATAATTAATTTATAATGAATTAGTTTCTTATCGGTGTTCTTTGACATTTAACATTAATCATTTAGAATTACATAATGAAAGAATGTTGAAAGAAGATCGATCAGAGATATTTCGATCTTTCCACAGAATGTTAGTTAACAAAAAAGAAATGGCTAATTACAATAACAATTATTACGAATCTAGTCCTATTTCTTTGTATCAAGAATTCTCAATTTTTTCCAAATTGAGCAAATCCTTCGAATGATTTTGAAACTTTTCATCAAATGTTTGATATTCACACTTATAAAAAAAAA
>NW_006263570.1:958316-968795 GCF_000469605.1 Apis dorsata
AAATTTACAATTGAACATTACGAATTACAGGCTCAGAGCATCTAAATTCGAAACGAGCTTCGAGATCAATCCTCCATTTTATCCTTTTACAATAAATAAAATTTATATAAAAAGAAGAGAAAAATATGAAATCGATGAAAAATATTCACTCGAAGGAATAGAGTCGAAGCTTGTTAATCCTCTATAATTCGACAGGAATCAAAGATCAAAAATGAAAGATCGAAAGCAGAGAGTGCGAGAGTGAGAGCATGTGTAATGTAAGAGAGAAAGAGAGAGAGAGAGAGAGAGAGAGAAAGAGCGAATTAGACGTTTGACATATCAAAAAAGACAGGATTCTTCTTCATGAGAAACCACACAGCAATACCTTTCCGCTCAATATGGATAATAAGGAAAGAGAAAAACCTATAACGATGTTTTGAGAATGTTTTTAATCGACGAATTCAAAGAATTCGATGCCATTTACGGAGGCGGTAGGCGAATGTAGATATTTCGGCGAACAATTTTAACAATAAAAAGAGAAAAAAAAAAGAGAGAGAAAAAGGACCCTCGTCACGTACAATAGCGTGTAAAATTGCTTTTTAAATCCTGAGGTTAACAATTAAAAAGAGCTGACATCGTACAATAAATCACTGAACTTCTTATCGCGTGACGATTCTAAAATTTTTAAACATGACATCATTCGAACTGCATTATTTGTATACCGCGAATTGATAAACATACGAATCTTGGAAAACATTTTTTCATAATTATAGGGAATATCAAGCGAATTGAAAGGAAAAATTGCAACACGAGTCACACGAGATAAAACGCATTTAACAATTTCAGTAATCGTGGCTCTTTTCCAAAAGAAAATACAAATATCGCCCTATCGTCCTTTTGTACTATTATAGTTCGAGAAAATTTCGAGAATGCGCCAGCTAAGAAATCGAAATCGAAACGATTCATAGTTGAAACTTCGATGATAGAATGGGGTAAAAAAAAAAAAAAAAAATCGCTAAAAGGATTATCTAAATATTGATACACGAATATGTTAGATATTATACGCGAGTAAATGTTTATATTCCGTTAACGAAGAGAATCATAGACAAGAGAGAAAGAAAGAGAGAGAGAGAGAGAGAGTGAGAGAGAGTGAGAGAGTGAGAGAGTGAGAGAAGAAAAAGAGCAAAGCGTCCGATGTTTGGAGCAGGAGAGGCAAAAATTTGTTTGTAAAATCTAAAAGAAAAAAGAAAGACTATCGTTAGACTATCGTGAAAAATCATGCGAAAAGATAAAATATAATAAGAAAAATTCCATCTATTCTTTCGCTTGCCAAAACGAAACGTGTGACGAGAGAGAGAATAATAGTTAATAAAAGAGCGAGGATACGTACAACAGTACAAGATAGACAAAATAAAAAAAAAAAAAGAGAAATGTTTGTAAGATATCGACTAAGTCCTGAGGAGTTTCACTTTAAAAATATAGTAGTACGACGAAAACAATGTAAATGTATGAAAGGTCTATTATTCCCTTCATCCTAGCCCCGTTCCTAATCTTTCTCAGAATATATTTCCTTCCTCCTTTTGCAGAATCCTTCCTCGGCATCCTTTTCCTCCCTCTCTACGACGAGTGTAAAAAAAAATATCATGTAAAATTAATACACACACACACACCGATTAATATAAATATGAATATAAATATAAATATAAATATTATAAATAAATGAATAAATATAAATATAAATAAATAAATGAATAAATAAATAAATATATATATATATATATAAATATATGTATGTATACATGTGTGTATGCGTGTATTTATATATGTATACATATCTGCACGTATGTATACACATATATATACATTCTAACAAATGATTGATTGTGAGTCATTTAAATAATTGTTATATGTATTTTCTATATATTATGACAACTAATACAATGATATATATTGAGATGACATTACGGTACTATTAACTAAGTGTAGTTAAAAAAAATTAGGCGGGCGGATGCTCGCGTTACAAGAAAGAGATAGGAAAAAGTTGGATTATTCTAGTCCAATATTTCTATAAATCTCGCTAAATGAAAATAAAAAAGAAAGAAAGAAAGAGAAAAAAAAAGTAAAAATGGCGGAGAAGGCGGGCCAGCGCGCAAATAATGCGAAATATTTAAAAAACAGACAAAAACTAGAAAAAAAAGAAAACGATAGGAACGAAACACTCGAAACGGTTCCTTTGCACCACGATCGGTGAAAGAAGTGTATCTTTTCATCTTGAAAATCATTTATGCATGGACTAGAAATGACGAAAGAAAACGCGATAATAAAAAAAGACACATGTCGTGGTGACATTTCGAGTGTGTTCGTTTACATATTGAAAAAAAAAAGATGAAAAAAAAAAGAAAAAAAATAACACTGAGTGAAGAAATCAATGTGGAATTTGCAACAAAAAAAAAATGTATTTTCTCACTCCCACTGCGAGGTGTATGTTCATCGCTACATCTTATTTGGAACGAAAACCTAAATATTATATTATTATATAAAATCACTATATAATTGTAACGAAAATTGTTTTTCAAACGATGTGGTATTTTTATTGTAGATATTATTATATAACAAATAAAATCATGATTCATTATATCCTTTGTATGTTTACTTAATTTATTCGTATCTACATCGGGGAATCCCTTGATAACGTATAATAAAATATTAATTTTACATCGATTTTAAAGTGTAAATCGATTTTATTTATTTAATTAAATGATTGTTAATCTTAGATTTTAAATTATTGCTTTTCAAAATGAAAAGAAATCTAATTTAAAAAAAGTATATAATTTTGTATAAATTTTGTATAAATTTCAATTAACAATCCTCACTTACATCAATAATAAATGAATAAAAACAAATAATATTTTATATATATATTTATCCTAGAGAGGTTTTATAACATATTAGTTATTAGATAATATTTATATTAAACTATCACAAATAAATTCTTATAAGATATAATAAATAAATATTAATATTGTAACATTAAAGACATAGATTATTCATAATTCTTAAATAATCATACATGAGAATTAATAAATAAAATCATAGAGTTAAAAATATTTGTACTACAAATTTTTCTAACGAATACAATATTAATCAACAATCTACAAAGTTAGGTTTATCACACTGATCGGTAATCGTATTAAATATCAAATCACTTCGACAGTAGAAACCCTTTGGAACTGCGTTCACGTATTGACAATAGTAAAATTTTTTGCAGTTGAAAGGATCCCTGAAATATCCTTCTTTTATACATGTAGGGATAAGTGGAACAGTAGATATCGTTGGAAAAGAATGAACTGCAGGATCTTGAGGAGGTAACTGCTTTAAGGTATTGTCGCCAATGTCGTACACTTCGATATAATTCGTTTTTAGCTTGAACGACGAGGACGGTGTGCAGAGAGTAAAAATAACTATCAAGTAGATACCACAGAAACGCATCTGCAAAAAAAAAAAATATAGATTGTAAATTAGTAGTTTTAATAGTAATTTTAACACTTTTTACATTAAAATGTTATTTAACATTACATTGATTTGTTAAAAAAAAAACAAAAAATCAATCATAAAAGATTTATTGAATAATATAATGGTAAAAATTATTTGAAAAATTTAAAAAATATTTGAAATATATAGTAATTATTGTGATATTTTATTAACAAAATTACAAATGAGAAAATTATATTTATTTAATTTCAATATAAATAAAAATGTTTTAACTGTAATTAAATATAATTAAAAATATAATTAAAATTATAATTAAATATATAAAAATATATATATAACTAATATACTAACTTTGAAAAATAATAAATTTTTTTTAAAATCTCAATGATTTCCAAATTCGTCCGCGTACGATTAAATCGATTAACAACGCGCGATGCTATCAGTCGCGTTTTCTTGACTAACGTCTAGAATCTAGAGGATGTTTGATATCATACTTATATACTTACATGACTTATATATACATATATACATAACATCTCATCATATTCATATTCAGATATAATACGTAGAAATAATACAATACGAAGAAACATTGTTGATATTATGAATAGTAAATTTTTTTCATAAAGTGTTTATACTATTTCTTGGCATCGAAAGATAGTTTCGGGTAATTTAATTATGACCGTGATCATTTTTATGATTGTAGGGCAAGGCAATGTTTCAATGACGAATAAGATTTCATATATTTGAAATATATTTATAATGAGATTTTTAAAGATAATTTCGAATTATAAAATACATGAATGACTGATTTATTAGAAGAATTAAATATTACATGCTTTTTTTTTGTAAAATTTAATTTGAAATTTATGTAATAAGTTTATAATATCACGTGTTCTATACATATGTTCTAATAGTATTATATTTTAATAATCTTGCATTATCTTACATACAAATTTATCGATATTTTTTTGAACATATATATACTTTTCTTAATTTTCCTAATTTTCCTAATGAAATATTACATAAAAATATTTTAAGTTTTTCTAAATATACTTGAAATGGTAATATAATAAATTAGTCAAAAAATTTCAGGAAGAATACCTTTTTTTATTAACATTAAATATTTAATTATTTTATGTTTTTCTTTATTTAAATATTTGAAAAGCAAACATAATTTTAGGAAATTTATATTTATTTCTGTAAATCACGTAAATTTTGATACATCTGGAAATTGTGGAACATAAGAATATTTTCTTTCCGGTTCGATTGTTTTTGTCTTATTTATTTTCACGGGCAAAACAGTCATTATACTCGTGGTTAATTCTACAGGTCTCAATGATCCAAAGAAATCTGTGACTGGTACTTTATTAGGATCCCTTCTAAATAAATCTTTTCTTACTCCTACTGTTGATAAGCAATAATGCTTAGGACATACTTTGAGCTAAACAAAGAATTAAAATAGTAGATTATTAATATAATAAATGCAATCTTAATTTAAAAATTGTTTTCTATATAACTTACAAATTCTCCCAATGTTTTGGAACTAGATGGTTCTACTTTTTCTAAGAAGTCCAATGCATAATATGTATATCTATCTATAATGTAAACGCCAATGGCAGGATCCAAATGATGCTACAAACAAAATGAAAGATATTGATAATGATCAAACAAAAATATGCATAGCAATAATCTTAATGACTCACAGAAAGTGAATCTTCGCCTACTAGACTAGATGCAACTGCAAGAATATTTGGAGAATAAAATTTCTCATACATTGAACTTGCTTGACAAGTATCAACAATAAATAAAATTTCATGATATCTTCTTTTCTGCCACATTTGTTCTAATGCATCTGCAAGTTCTTTACTAGTAATTTCTTCAGAATCTTGAAATTTTAAGAATCCATTTCCACCATGACCAGTAAGATAAATTAAAATATTAGATCCTTCATCCGTTAATAGTTTTTTGGATCTTGGTGTTTCTGGTGCTAATCGCCCAGTTAATAATCTCACAAAATTTTCTACAGTAACTTCATATCCTCTATAATCTACTTCTACATCATCTCCATAAACATTAATATGTTGTCTGATATTATTGAAAACTGTAGCTGGTCTGGGATTCCTTGGATTGCATGCCATGTCATCTGCTATCATTAGAATAATTTGTGAATCTGGTATACCTAAACGTTTAACACTTCTATAAATGGATAATACGTTTGCTACATGTCGATAATTAAACCAAAATCGTGAAGTATCGACCAATACTGCCCAATTATTTGAATGCCCTGTCTTAGCAAAGTTTTCTGATATCTGAAAAGGTTAGATTTCATAATGATGATAAAACATATGAGAATATTATAAAATTAAATTATAATATGTTTATACAAACCTCCCAAGTATAACTTAAATGAAAAATACAAAAAGCAATGATAAATCTTAAATACATCATGTTAATTGTGTATCACATAAATTATAAAAATTATTATTGCTCTTTGTATATATTAACAATTTACAATAATGAAATTTCCAAGATTAAAATAAAAAATTAATCATTTTATTTGATTCATTTTTATTGTTAATTAATACTTAATTTTTTTATAACAGTAATCTTTATTACTGTTTATAAACTGATCTAATGAACATAACCTCTAAAATGCATATAGACAATTCAAGAATGTAGCATTAGCTATCAGATGTCTCTGCAGTCAATACGAAAACTGCTGCCTTAATGTCAAACAAATTTTATTAAAGTATAAGTTATGATATAAATAATAATCCAGACAATCAAAAAAAAATATATATATATAGTTGGTATTGAAATTAAATTTTAATGCAACATTATAAATAAAGTACATGATAGAAAATCTTACAGTCTTATAATTTGTATTAACATTCTACAATCTTAAATTTAATAAAAATATTAATTAAAATAAACTAAGGAATTTATATAATAAAATATAAGATTCAATATTTAATATTTTATATTTTTAATTTTGTATTGTAATGTGGATGATTTTTTGAAATGATCTATTTATATTATAATATATTTATTTAAAAAT
This sequence comes from Apis dorsata, assembly GCF_000469605.1. NCBI lineage: Eukaryota > Metazoa > Arthropoda > Insecta > Hymenoptera > Apidae > Apis > Apis dorsata. The sequence goes on from NW_006263570.1 coordinate 964,849, forward strand.
AATAAATTATGATCAATATAAAAGATTTATTTAGATTTATTATAATAAATTTATTATTATTCTTTTATTATTTTAATAATTTTTATATTGAATTAATTCTAATAATCTATACTCATTATATTTTTAATTGGTAAGATCTATAAAAATCTCAAAATTAATTAAATATATAATATATTGTATTTTAATTTTCGCGCTGCTAAAATGTATAAAGAATACTATTTTAGCCAATTAGAAAGTCGCTAACATTTAGTAGCGAAACGAATCAATGCGCATCATAGTGCGCATCATAGTGCGCATTATAGTGCGCATTATAATGCGCATTATACTGCGCATGACAGTTTACAATTGAAAATTGTGGTAACAGGTTGCATTTCGTCGGTAGAAATGTGTAATTACATAAAATTTTTATTTGTTAAAGAATTATATTACCGTTATTAAGTTTAATTTTAAATTATTAAGTCTTATCTTATTAATATGTGTTTGTTTAACCGTTATTGTATCAAATATTTGTGACAAATTATCGTTTAATGGAAGCTTCGAAGACGTGATGGCTTTGAAAGTTGCATGGATGAGAATTAAAAAATAATTCATGAATTTTTGTGTAAGTATGATAAGATTTTACTAATTTTAAGAGAGAAATATAATTATTATACATTTCTTTCGTCTTTTTATTCACATAGAGAAATAATAAAAGAAATAGTTAATCATTATAATCAATTTATACATACATATATATGTGTGTGTATGCGTGTGTCTGTATTCCTTTCCTAAATGTATTTATTCGTACGTTTAACTTATGTTATTATTCTAATCGTATTATTTCTGTATTTGTTTTACATTCAAGCTTGGAAACATTTCTTATAAATTATTTTTCTAGGAAATTGACGATTCACGTTGTATTATTGTTGACACGTTTCTTGTCGACTTGTCGAATTATTAAACATATCCCCTCTCCAATTTGTAATTCGACATATTGAAATCGCTCGACGAGGCGTCATTTCGTTGTCGAAACTCGTAATGATTAGATTCTTTATTTTAAGTGTGTGATCTATTTATTCTGTAATATTTATTTGACAGTTATTTTTTTTACTTTTTAAACTACTATTCATTAATATATACATAATATTATATATAGTATATATATATATATATATTATAATATATAATATATAATATACATATATTATATATATAATATATATAATATTAAATATTTGTTTAACTGTTTATTGAATATTAATATAATTGATAATTTTTTGGAATAATTTATTCTTTTTTTTTTTATTCATTTGATTTACCATTTAGTTAGAGTTGCCATTATTATTATGAGCTTTAAAAATAAGATTTGAGTTAGATTATTTAATTTAATATTTTAATTTAATTCTTTAAACATTTTTTTTTCCTTTTATTCATTTTATGTATTTATTTTAAGAATTTGATTTTTTTTGAGCAGATAATTAGTTTTTTGAAATTATTTTAGGTGAAAAAAAAGGATTTTTAATATGGATACCATTACAATTATAGAGAAAAGGTAAAATTTAAATTTCTGTTTCGGAAAGAAAAACATATACAAGTATTTCTACATATTTTTTTTTGAATTAATAATTATTTAAATTAATAATTTTATTTTAAATTAAATGATTAATTTATTAAATAATATTTATGTATATTATGATATTAATTTAAATTACATAAAAATAAAATGAATAAATAAATTATCAAATATTATATTATTTTTGTAATAACGTAATTATGATACAATATAATTAAAATAACAATATATTTTTAGCAAATACAAAAAAGAAGAAAATATAAAAATATTTTGTTTCCTTTTCTATATTTTCTTTTTCTAATATAATTTTATTTTCAGATTATTGTAATTGCGTGCAATGCAATTAGTAGAGTCAGTGTTTGTTTCGTAATAGTATTTTTTATTTTTTTGCATAATAGTTCTAAGTAAATTTAATTAAAATAATCATACGCGAACTTAGAATCAGTGCTTATTCGTCGATTGTACAAATGCGTTAATAGTTTTTTATTTTTATTTTTTTATTTTAAATATTTGTATTCGGTATAAGATAGAATCAATACTTTTCTCAAAAGAATAAAATCATCTATTATGTAAAGAGGTAATTATCTTTTTTTCTATTTAAATTTTTATATTTTTGAATTATACTATTGAAAAAACTTATATTATTGAGAAATAAAACCAGCAGAAGCAATAAAAAATTTTAAATTTTTATTTAATGATTTCAATTTTTGTTATTATTATATTTATTAAATTTATTTTTATTATCATTATTCATAATTATTATATTTATTAGAATTTCAATTTTTGTCACATTGTAAATTATAATATTCCATTTTATTTCCACTTTTTGTTATAAATATTTTTCTTTTTTGTTACAGACACTTTGCTGTAAAGTACAACACTGATAGAAATGCAGATTCTTCGCATCTAATGGTGAGTCGCATGTTTTTTGGTTCCTCCAGTCACTCAATCATGTCGTAGGATGAAAGATCCAAATCGACAGAATGATTGGTTGTATATGTAGAATTTTGTACGAGCACAGTGACCACGAGTATATTATACTTGTAAATAGTAACATTTTCTTTTTCTATGTTTTATTTATTAGTTCAGGTTAGGTCTTCTTGTATATTGCCTTTTTAAATATTACTAATTTTCCATTTTAAAAAATTAAATTATTAAAAATAAATCAAATTATTGTATTACTATATATTAATATGAATATTTGCAAATGTTAAATATCTAAATATGTGAATTTCAATTCATGAATTTTGACAATTTTAAACAATTTGTTATTTGATTTTCAAGATATTAATAATAATAAATAGTTTTATTTTTCTTGTTTATTAAATATTATATGCAAGAAGACATTTCGTGACAGGTAGATTTTGAAATCAAAGCTACTAATTTTGAATATTTCTTTCATATTTTCGAAAAACACTTTGATGAAAAATCGCCTGAGGATATTTACATTAAAATATTTAATTTCGAGTCATTATTTTCATTAAGTTATATTTCAATCGTTTTTTTAATAATAAATATATTCCCTTTTAATTAATAATTTTTTTATAAAATGTTAAAATATCAATAATTTATAATATTTTAATTATAATAAAATCATTAAATTTTAAAATATAAAATTACAAAAGAAATAAAGTTTATTAGATCGTTATTTATATCAATTTATATCAATTTTTAGCTCAGGATTTTCAGATTTAATCCCTTCCGTGTTCATTGCCAGGATCTCATTCACGTGCTCAGGTGCCACTTGGATGAGAAAAAGGCAATGGGCACGATGACTTTAGTTGATAAATTTATAAAAATTTCTCAGCGACTGATGATGCGTTAGTGTATCGTGCACGACGTATTTTCCACTGTGTGTGTGTATGGTTAGGCTGTGGAATTGCGTCGTTTTTATCTATAAGTCTATTAACAATTATTAATTTAATTAGAATTTATAATAATATGATAACAGATTTATTAATTAATAATAATTAATCTTACTTTCAAATCGTAATATTTTATTTTACATTATTTATTTCATTATGTATTTTATTATGTATTTTTCACGCAATGGTCATTAACCATCCTCAGTCGATTTCAGGAAAATGGTACGTACACTTAGAGTGTGAAAGTAGTGTGCCAAGCTCGGGTGTCGGAGGCGTCCCGGGATGTTTCCCTAGTTTAGGCTTTTGCGCCCGAGTATTATGCGTGAGAATCGTGGAATGAGTGTGTTGGTGTGCCTGTTTTGCCATTTTTTAAATATAGAGCTAGGCAGGATAGGTAGTATACTTCTAGAACGAATGTTAATTATAAGTAGGTAGGGCCGGGCAGGTTGTCACAGTCTCTGGTCGGATAGGCGCGTTTTCGCGTGACAATCTGTTTCAGGGAATAAAATTTGAGAAATCGAGGGCAAAGC
>NW_006263570.1:968805-969212 GCF_000469605.1 Apis dorsata
GACGAGTGGACAGCAATGCTATTCGTCTCTGGCTTTGCTTATCGATTTTTCGAGTTTCGTGGTCGCGGTCGCGATTTGCTTCCGAAACGAACGTTGCGTTCGAGATTCTGTGCATGTACGGAGAACGATCATTGCGATCGTTGGTCGTCCATGCACTTAGCATTCGCGATTTAGTCTTTTTTTTTTCTTTTTTTCTTTGGTTTGCGATTAGTGAATCTCGAGCCTAGATTTAAGTTTCAGCGGGCATTGCGCCCGAAGGAGGAAGACCGAAGAGGCCTCGACAAACTGTCGTGAAGAGGGCTGCAACGAATGGCTTCTCATTTTTTGGATCTTTTTTTGGGTCTAAAGAATGGGAAGTCATTGTTACTATTTTGTCACTGTGCTCGTTTTAGTAATATGTAGTAATT
>NW_006263570.1:969240-981984 GCF_000469605.1 Apis dorsata
GTTGTTTGGCCAATTTGCATGCTGGCCCATCATCTACATCCAGTCATCATGGGCATCGCGATTTTTTTTATTAGTGTTGCGATACAAATGAATTACGGTTTGAATTTTAGAATCACGTTTATAAATTTCGCGTTTTGAATTAATGTTATAATTATTATAAATTTGAAAAATATGATGATTACTTTTAATTATTTTGATTATAATTTAGACTATTTTTTTTTTTTTTAATTTATGATATCGGAATATTTGAAATAGTTTTGCATTTATATAATAATTTGTAAATTTTGGATTTAATTCTCTTTAAGAATTAGCGTTGCGTTGATAAATAATTGCGTTTTTTTATAATAGTGTTGCGTTAATTAAATGCCCATTTATTATAGAAGCATATTCCTGCTTCCGGATCATCTGTTACAATTAATTTCTTTGTGATTGCAACAAAGAAAGTTGTACGACAGCAATCTCTCATATGATTGCAATCTTTCGTTATTAGTGTTGCGTATAATAAAATGAGTGCATAAATTAATTTATTAGAGTTCCTTAAATAGTTAAAACATGCACAATAGTTTTTGAGAATGTATGTTTTTATCTTTTTTTCTTTTCTTTTTGTTGATCAATAATTGCATTGCAAATATAGTAAAGCACTCTTCGTGTCTTTTTTTGAAAGAATTTAGTATATTAGTGTTGCGGAATAGAAAAAATGTTCCATTCACGGTTTGATCGGTTTACATTGAGTGGATGATTTATTCTAATAATTTTTTTAATTAATTTTTCATCATCTTTTTTTTTAACATCTCCTTATGAAGATGTTATTAAAAATATTGTTAAAAAATTTATTTTTTTTATGGATAAGTATCTTTGATTTGTAAGTATCTTTGAAAATTATAAATTTCATAACAATATTTTATTAATTTTATTTTTTTTTTTTTCAGAAATTAATGTTTCTTTAAGGGAAATAAATTATTTTGTGTTTACTAATTGAATTTATTACAGGTACGAATTAAAAAAAAATAAATAGAAGACAATATAGTTAAAAATAATATGTCATTTGCTTGAAACTGATTATCTATTATTGAGTTTCATTAATTATGTTGTATAATTATGTTGTCTTTTAGAAATTATTTCAATAGAATAGTACAGAAGGAATGTACTATTATTTTTTTCTTTTTATAAGATAAATCTTCAAATTTATATTAAATGAATTCAAAGAGACATTTAGTTTTTTGATAGGTTTATAAGTGATGTATGTATATAATGATTTGTTTTTCTTTCCCGCTTTTCCTATTGATTTCCTTTTGATCCAAAGTTTGCCGAAATAATATTTTTATTTTTTAAGGCAATATGATTATGAATTGTTTGTTATTTCATAACTTCTTCACTCTTAACAATTAAATTCTTAAAATTTAATAATTACATAACTTTGTTCATTAGTTTTTGTTAGCATATCCTTACTTAATTTTCTCTGGCCACATATCCTTAATATTTGATAGCTGCATAACTTTGTTTGTTGTTTGTTCAGTTTATTTGTTTAGTTTTCATTGTATCTTCATTTGCATTTTTTTTATTCATATGTGATTCATATCATACTATAAATTCATAAAAATTATAAAGTTGTAATAATTATAAAGTATGAATGTAATGAATGTAGGTATGAATGAAGGATATGAAAAAAATCTTTTAGATTCTTGACAGGCAAGATTTATAAATAAAATATTTAATTTTTATGTAGATAGGAATAAGAAAAAACTTTTTCTTATTTAGATAGAATGGGATAGGATGTTTGAAATGTTCTAATATTTAAATTTATTTCAATATCTTTTGCGAGAACAGAAGATTACATCATAAAAAAACATTGATTGAATAATATATTTAAAATTAAGTGTATGCATAATCAAGAATGTTAATTAAGTAGATACAATGTATTGTAGACAAGTAGATAATTAATGGGCAAAATAGTATAATTAAATAGTATAATTAGATTAGCATGTTATGATGTAAAAAATACTTTATTTTTTTTTTTTGAAATTTTGATATTTTGATATTTTAGAATATGTAATGTAAAGTTGTATTAGATGTTAGTATGTGATGTCTTTCTTGTTTGTGATTTAATATCTATGATTTGAAAACAATGCAGGAAATATATTCAATTCAATCGTAAAAGTTAAATAATTTCTTTTTTATAATCAATAGATTAGTAAAAAAAAAAAAGTTAATTAGATATCAATATCATGTTTTAAATGCATGAATTTTAAATATAAATGAGAATAAATAATAGGAAAAGAATAAAAATAAAATAAGAATTGATTATTAACGCTATCTTTTTGGTATTGGAAACATTTTCAAAAGAATTCAAAACATGGCACTGATCTTCAGTTCTATCATAGAATCTCTGTAATACTACTTTATCCTACCTTTAAAATAATATCTTTAACACTTAAAAGATGGCGCTGACAATCAATTCTATCTCTATCTTCCTCCTACTATTTGCAATCCTTTTCTATATTTCATCTACTAGTTTTCTAGAGATGGCGCTGATTACTATATTTTTGTCCTTTTTGTCCTTTTGTCCTTTGCTCTTCTTGTTTATATGTGATTAATTATAATAATTAAATAATTAATACATGAATAATTTAATAAATATATAAATAAATAAATAGTTGAATAAAAAAAATAAATAAATTGATAAATAAATAAAAAAATAAAAAAGAATATTATAAGAGAATGCAGTTTTAGTTTTCAAAAATATGTTAATTTCTTATTATTATATATAGATTATATAGATTATAATATAGATTTCTTTGAATTAGTTTAGAATTTTTAGAAATATTTTAATAATATAATCAATTGAGTGTAAAGAATAACATTTTGATTGAATGATTTTTCTTATTATGTGTTTGTATGATTATTAAATTAAAGGAAAGTATTTGGGTTCAAAAAGGATTTGAAAAAATAATTACAGAAATATTTTGATTGCCACGTTATAATAATTTATTTAAACATTTATACACCTATGATGTTCCACAGTCTTGAAAGTAGTTGCTAACCGATATATATGTATATGTATGTATATACATTCACATACACACATACAAACACATATGTATATACACATATACGCGCGGTACATGTATACATAGATAGATCGTTCTCGTAAATACATATAATATGTATACATATATAAATTTATTTTTCATTTACTTCGTTTCAATTTATTTATAAGTTATACCCATTTCGTTTACCGCCTAGATAAAGCATTCTCGAAACTTAAGAAATTAATCAATGATTATTACGCTATCCTGTATACGTTTGCACAATTTACGACCGCATTTTCGACGTTATATATTCTTTACAATGATTACTGTCGATTATTTTAGGTACGCAGAAGTGCATGGGTTTTATCTTTGAAACATTCTTCTTTGAGAAATTCGTTTCATTGCTTTGCGTTTCTCAATTTTCTCTACACGTTCTTTTCATTTATTTACTTATTTATTTATTTATTTATTTATTTATTTAATTATTTATTTATTCTCTCTTCATCATTTTTTAAAAAGTTATTTGGAAGCTAAGAGACATTTAATTTAATTTACACGGGCTTCCTATTTTATCACCTATTATATCGTCGGTCTATTTTCTCTTAAATTATACAGATTTTACGTGAATCATGCGATACGTTGGACACGTGCTGTGGAAAATCGCATATGGAGAATCGCAATCTTTGAACTTAAGCTATAACCATAGAAATATCAACGTAAATTAAAAATGTATATCGTGTTATAGAGGTTGTGCTATTCTAATTTATTTGTCTTGTAATTTTTCGCTTTCTATTTTTTTTTTTTATTGATATACGAATATTAGCTCAAGCTTCGAATTTTGAAAAAAAAAAAAAGACTCGATTATTGTGTTCTTTAATCTTTTTTACTTTCTCGTTTCTTCGTGAGAAAAAGATATATTTATTTTTCTCTTTTCATTAATAAAGATCAAAGTATTGGTATATTCTTCGTTTATATTATATCACAAGTTTAATACCGTAAGTTTCGTCGTAAACGTGTTATATTCTTTTTTTATTAACATACAATGTGTAGATATAAAATTTTTAGATAGTTTCGTAATATAACATCATAAGATTCAAATTTCTTTACAGCCACTGAAGTAATCACAATTGAAAACAGAAATTATTTTAGAGTATAAAATAAAATTTGATAGATAAATATCATTTTTATAGAACGCGACTTAATCTTGTTTTCTTCATCAACATATTACAAGATATATTTCCTAAACAATTAGATTAATATTTAAAAAAATTTTTTATCGAATTTATTTTTAAAAAATTAAATTAAATATTTATAAACAAAATAAAATATCGTGTATCAAACATTCCATTTGTTCTCACTGTTTCATCAAAGGTATACGAATATGAATATTTATTTACTATATGTATCAAAATATACGATAACGAGTTTAGGAAATATATATTTTTCAAGTTTGAAGTTTATATAAGTTGGTATCAATCTCATTGTAGAGAAATATCTGTGTTCGAGTTCTTATATGCAAATGACATTTATCTTTTATCTTGATCAATGCAGAGAGTTTATTACGAAACGATGGCCGATTTTTTTAATGATATGCATCGATTTCTTACGCGAAACGAAATGGCAACATTTTTAAAACCAAGTATCGCAATAAATTAATTAGAAACACAGTCTTGATGAATACTAACAACGTTTATAATTTAACCGATTATAGTATTATTTCATATCTCGTTATTAAATAAGTTAAACATAGCAACGAATCAAATATATAGAATTTATTATAAACATCTAAAATAAAGTTCCATAATAATAATATTTAGCGAAAATAAATAAAAATATACGTTAAATTCGTATTGCAATGAATAAAAATGATAACGATAGGAAATATTAAATTATATTACTCGAACACATAAATTTACAAATAATCACGTTAAATTACTTTACGATATATCGCGTTTTTCTTTCTTGGATAGTATATTTAATCAATATACATATTTTTTTATCTAATAGTAGCAAATTTCGTTACTCAATATTTAATTTTATTTACGATATCTAGTGAATTAAATATGCGATAATAATATCATTAGTAGAGATTTTCATTATTGTAATTGTTACTGACAAGATCATATTTTTATAATACATAATAATCGTACATAGATAATTGGAATAAAGTTAAAAGAATTAACATAATAAACATAGTAAAATATTCGAACGTTTTTTGAAGTACACCACTGATTGAAGTGACCTACATTTTTCACTCTTTATAAATTATGTTATGAACAAATACGCTAATTTCCTAAATTTACGAAATAGTTTTTTCTCCGACAATGAATTAACGAATGATAATTTTTTCGAATAAGACAAAACTATTTCTTTAAGAGGTTAATTTGATAACACTTTAACAACTGTCGTTTTCATTGTCAAATGGAATCACAAGAAATTTTGAATATTTCAAAATTATCAACATAAAGTCCCCCGAAAGAGGTGAATATAAAATCTCTTCTCCATCAAAAAATTAAAAATTAGATATATGCTAAAGAAAAATTTAAAATCGAATTTTCATTGATAATTTTCTTCTTCTTTCGCAATGTTGATCACAACTTAATCGAAAGAGAAACGTTAGTAGGTTGTCTTTATTGTCCCTTGCTCGACATTACCGTATGTTGTCTTTCTTTTATTTCGATCGTCTTCGGCGCTCGAATCCTCTTGCCGAGAAAAGTTTCGAGCAGACTCTTAAAGCCGCGTTTACATTGGGCAACTTTTCATTTCGAATAATCAGATAGATTGATCTTAAATCGATCAAAATTGTCCTTTCGAACGAAATATTAATTAATAATCGAAATAATTTTTAATCCTTCAATTACTAACTATTCAAAAGTCTTTCGATTAAAAAACTGCGTTTACATGAAATAATTTTTAACCGATCCAAAGCCATTTATTTTATCCAATTAAAATTTAATTTGTTCCGGTTGTTCGATTAAAAGTTGTTTAAGGCAACTTGCCTCTCGAATAATAATAAATTAAGTTAAATGAAAGAATATAATTAATATTTGTAAAGACAGAGATATTTATTTATAATAATATTTATTATATTTTTTGAATTAAATTTCGATAGATCATAGATCGATTCTTTTGTCAAAAGTTGCCTAACGTAAACGCTGCTTAAAGTAACTCTAATGCAATATGCTCGCGAGTTATACATTAAATCGATATCGAAATAATAATTACGGCAGACATATCAAGGTGACGTTTAATTTTTGGTTCGCACAATGTACTACTGTTAGAATAGTCTAAAGCTCTACTAATAGAATAATTTATGTATATTAAATTTATATTATATACGTTATGTATAATACAGGAACTATATTATCGCATACAATTGCATTTCCATCTAAAAACGATTTCAAACGTTCACAGGTAATAGACATTCGATATTTGGAACCGAATGTCACGAATATCTCGTTCGCGTTCTTCTTTTTTTTTTCTTTTTCTTTTTCTTTTTTTTTAAATCGTTCGTTTCGGTGCATTTACATAGTTTTTTTTTTTTTTTTTTTTTTTTTTTTTTTTTTTAAACGGTTTTTTGGGGGGTTTTTGAAATTTTTTTTTTTTTTTTTTTTTTTTTAAACGGTTTTTTGGGGGGTTTTTGAAATTTTTTTTTTTTTTTTTTTTTTTTTTTTTACTTTTCTGCACCTTGCTTCTAGCGACGATAGACAGATCTCATCTGATAAATACGGTCCATTCCGGTTCGCGTAGCCTCGAAATAGGCGAACAGAATACATGAGACAAAGGCTGGATAGAAATATCCAATACCGAATTGCACAAGTGGTCTCGCGTAAATGTCGAAATGAGTATAAATTTATTGCCATTCGGATTTGTAATGTCATCGCACATGTCACCACGCAAGAATGAAATTATCCGGCCGGAATTTCTTTTTTTTTTTTTATTTCGTGATTGATTTCATGTATTCGGATTGCAACAATAGAGGTATCATAGGTTCCCGCTTATTCTTCGAAGAATTAAAATAATTTTTATTTTCGTATTGATCAGAAAATCAGCGAAATTGAGTATTGCGTTTTCTCAAAAATCTTAAAATCAATTAATTCGAATTATATTTGAATATCGCAAATATAACCAACGTGTTAATTATATTAAAGTTAATTATATTAAAGATACGGAATTTTTAAAATGTTGCAAATGATCAATTAGTGCATTACGAAAATTTGATTCGGAACAATAGAAATAAATGCCGAGTTATTTATTTACAAATTATATTCGAATTTTAAATATCGCGATTGACTATACAATTATGTATTGTAGGAACAATTATTCGAATAACATTAATGCAATTTCAAAATATTACATAACATAAAATTCTCTAAATAAAGAAATATAAACGAATCTTAAACATGGTGGATAAATAGAGAATTATTTATTACAAAAATCCTATTCAAATATTACGAATAGAAATTGTGAATATCGTAATGCTAAATATTTATCGATACGAATAGTTTTTTCGTGAAAATTTCGTGAAAATTTCTTTTTTTTTTTTCTTTTTTTGAGAGGGACGTCTCGTTATTATTAACAGATAAATAAAAGGTATTGGAACAGCGTAAAGGAGACCGTTCGAGACGCCAAAGAAACGCGTTTCCTTGTAAAATATCTCAGAAATAATTGTATCTCCTTTTTAAGCGAGAATTGGCGTTATTGCAAAGTAATTCCAATCTTGTATTTTTACAATGCGGGGTGTCGCGACGTTTCCCCGTTTCTTGGAACACTTTTGCGGCTGTCAGGAACGTTAATTGTTTCGCGTGGATGGTAGGCCATGGAGAAGTTTGCATTCCGCAAAATCAGACCCATGGGACAGAGTTTGTCGAGCAAAGAAAAGAGTAAAATAAAGATGGGTAGATAAATCACGTTCTCTATAAATAATAAAATATACAATTCTCTACAAACACTTTCGTCCGAACAAATTGCACAAAATTTTATGAACATTTTCTCTCTCTCTCTCCCTCTTTTTAAATTTCTTTCTAACATAATAACGAAAACTTTATACAAAAATTGAACTTTCGCAAACGTAATAAATAATAATAGAGGAAACATTAACGAATAAAAAAAAAGATAACTTAAACTTCTCGAACCAATTGTTGTATAATAAAATAGTTAAAAATTCATTGCAATTGTTTCTTTTTTTTTCTTTCTTTCTCTCTCTCTCTCTTTCTCTCTCTCTCTCGAAAATGCTTTTTCCGGAAAATTATTTATAATTCGTTCAAAGATATAATATTTCTTATCCTTGACATACTTTTACGTTACTACCTTGATAGGGGAATAAATGAAGTAAGTGCTACTCGAGATGCCAAGAATTCTTCATCTCATGGCTTCGATAATATCTTAAAATTGCAAAACATCCATTTAATTTCAACCAGCAGTATCATATTTCACGAAAATCATATGACACGATCACGCGTAAGACAAATTAATAAATGATCGACAAAGTGGGCTCTTATCATTCCCCTAATAAATTATCTCATTCCTGAATTTTCCAGTTCCACGATTTTTCCATCTACAGAATCGTGCAATAATCGATAATTTATTCGATCGTGTAGGTGAGAGGTGACACGTGTAAAGCGGTTGACAACGTATGAGAGGAAAAATGTGAGATACGTGATCATAAACCAATAAAATGTGTGCGAATAAGCGGAGCTGTTAACGCAGGCCGTAAAGCTAACATAAATTAAGTACGAATATTATGGGAATTCTACTGGCGCCAGACTGGAGGCATTGGAACGATCGAAAATGTAACGGGCTGATATCGAAGATATGGACTGTGTAATATTGTACGCGCATTTAAGAAAGCGTAATTTAAACGTTGCGTTCGTTCAGAGTGCCATTTTTGAGCGCAAACTTTCCTCGTCGAGGCGGGTGAAATTCTTGGTACACGATATTGAGAATGACACGTTGCTTACACGTGAAATTTCGACTTAGTTTATTATATTATTTCTTTGAAATAATTTTCGTTGAATGAGAATATTGACGATTTAGTGAAAGATAGTTAGATTAATTAAATTCTGGAAGATGTACCTAAATATTTGGAATTTTTATATTTTTCACGATGAAAGTTTCATTTTTAATGTTTTCTTCTTAATTTTATTAAGATTGAAAACATATAAATTTTGTAAAGATCAATTTCTAAATAAGAAATTATAGGTTTGATTATTGATAATTATCTAAATTTCGTAATTTTTTTATACACGAATATATGAATAATATATTCTAGAGTTAATGAAAAAATAAATATAATTAAAAAAATGAATTTAATTGAAAAGTTATTAGCTTCTGTTTATTAATACGAGAAAATTATTTAATGAATATTCCAGGAAAAAGATTAAATTTTATATCTAATTTTTGATTATTGATTCATTATTATAAAACAAAATAATAATATGTAAAGCATTTGTAATATAAATAATTTTTAACAAATGCTTTTTCAGAGTTAATATTGATCTAACTCTCTCTATTTTGATTTTCTAGCTATTTGCTTTCGTCGCGTAAAGTTGAATAATACTGATTCATATAGAATTAATCTGCCTGGTTTCAAACAAAAGAAACTGTCGATTACTATTTTTCTTAAAAAGCATTTTCACTCGTGAAAAATTTAAGCAAAATCTTAAAATGATGGAACTTTCTTTGTTAATTTTTCGTAATTAAAAATCTTTCGTTCCAAGACGTTCGATTCCCGTGTAAAAATATTTTACATATTTTGTGAAATAACATGATTAGTCAAAAAGAACAGGCACACTTGCTCAAAGAAATAACAACAAATGATAAATTCCGCAAAATAATATGTACAAAAAAATTTACAATAAATAAATAAATAATACTTTAAAACTTTAACATTTTATCATGGAAGGGGATATTTTCACCTGTTCTTTTTCTCATTAAATCAAAATTTTTTCCAAAGTAAAATCCATTAATACATTGCGTACAGCCTCGTTTCACAGATTTATCGTCAATTCCATAAAGCTTCTTTAAATTCATTATCGGTTTTTCAGTCTTTCTCTTTTCTTCAAAAATTTCTTTCATCGTTTATTTTCTCATTTTCCTTCTCAAGGAATTGCAATTTTATTGAAAAATTCTTTTTTCTAGTGACCACTTTACGACTAGCTGGCGAGTTATCGTATACAGACAAATATTTTACATTACTTAACGTCTTCACAATGGCTTGCGATTATATGTTCAGTTTCGACATTTAAAATGTTATTCAATCATTGAACCATTGACTTTCTTTCGAATGACGTCTTTGGTCGTATTCAAATTTCATTTTCATAATAAAATTCGTGTAACATCAGCATGTGATGATACAACATAAGCGTAATTTCGATCTTAATATTCTATTATTAAACAGAAAGCTATACGCAATGTATTAATTAAGAAACAGTGTTTTGATGGAGTATAATTGGTAAGTTGATTGGAAAATTTTATTACTAAATTTTACTATTATTAGTTGATGATGTTCATATTTTCAAATTTATATTTTTATAAAGATGAAAAAATATATAAATAAAAACTTTTTTCGGAATTTTAAATATTGTATATTGCAAAGAATATTTTATTTTGAATATTAGTAATATTTTTGAATATACATATAAACATTTAATTTACCACGATTTATTTAACAAACTTAATTATTCTTAAATTAAAAAAAAATAAGTATTAAAAATAAAAATGTATACTGTATATATATTTTTATAATGTACATACATACATATTTTTTAAAAGAAATTTTCTTAATAATTATTTATTCGTGTTTTCTCAAAAGTTTTGAGAAAAAGAAATTATGAAACTTTCCAATCAACTTCCTAATAATTTCAATAATGGGACGATCAGGTCAAGTTCGATAATGATCAGATCTGCGACTGTCACTTAAGTTTCATATTAATTCTGCGTTTTCCATTCCATTGAGCCCTAAAAATGATCTACTCTTGAACGACATCTTTAACGATTATGAACATGAATTGATTGAGTCGAAAATTCTTCGAAATATACGAATGATTGCATCGACGTTCATTAACACTTTCGCGATTAATTTATCTCGATTGAACAGGACACGAAATAGATAACGTTAGATAGAATATCAGGAGCCAGTGCAATTGTATGGCTGTGATTTGTTAAGTTTGATTATTCATGATATACGAGTTAAAGAGTATTTCGATTAGTGAATGAATCGCTAGCTTAGTTAACTTTATTGTTTTTTCCTTTTTATAGTATCTGATGAGAGGCTCTTACGTTACGAAATAATGCAAGCATAATGTAAACTATATGTACAGAAATTTCTATTAAATAGTATGTGTGTCGTGTATCTAAAACATACGTGAAATACTGTACACGTGAAATAACGTGTAAAATAACGTATATTTATACATACTATTTCACGTGCTTCACGTGTATAATTACTGTCTCGATATAATAGTATGTATTTTACGTGTTGGCAATCAAACTTCATATTACACTGTGTACATGTTATCCTGTTAAGAGAAACGAAAGAAGAATAAAATTGGTGTTATGTTGAAGTTCAACACGATTCTCCAATCTCTCTCTCTCTCTCTTTTTCTTTCAAACACACTCACATACACACACACATACGCACAGATTTCGTTTATTCGTATTATTTCGAACAATAAATTAATTAACATTGTAATAAATTAATACAAAAGAAAGAACACTGTGGTATATTATCGATTAAAACTAATTCGAATAAAAATATAATGCTAGAAAGATAGAAGAAAGAAAAGAGACGACGAAAGAATACTTACAGCAATTTACAACTTATAATTCATAGACTAACTATGCCTAACTTTTATGGACATTTCATGTGATACACCAAGATTTATTGTACTCTTAAAATATCAGAAAATCGAATTTATAAACGTTGTTATTTCTAAAATACTTTTTTTTTTTTATACAATGATAATTGATGAGACTATTAACTTTTTAATGCTCATAAATGAAAATTCTGTTATGAATTATATATTTATAAAAGACGAAGAAATTTAGGATTATATTAGTACTTTTTCAAGTTTCATATTCATATTATAAAAATCTAATCACTTAGAGATATTATAATTACATTATAAAAAGGAAATTTCATTGTATACACGTGATGGCAGTTCTTTTTTGTTTCAATTGATTCAAATAAATATAAATAAAATAATTGGAATAAAAAAGAAATTCTAAATTCGTTTCACTTATTATCCAATTTTTATTTTTTATTTTTTTTATAAATAATACCCGATCAATTTTCCTAGTTAGAAAAATTGTACCGATTAATTAATAATTCTCAAATATTTAAAATAATAAACTGCATTAAAACAAAAAAAAAATAACGATAATACAATTCTCAAAGACTTAAAGAATTAAAAGTTCTCTCTTCTTCTCTAAAAAAGTTAAAAGATCGATTCGAAAGATAAATTTTAAATAATTAACTAATTTAATTTCACAAATTCGTGAAACGTATATGTACATCGAAACAATAGATACAAACCTGCTTAAATGGCTCCTGGTAGGTAGCAAACGCGACACGTTACCCTCATGTAACAACGCGTTTATCGCGTGCTTCGATCACGAAAGTGTTAATTAGTCTCGATTCGTTGGCTTTCCGCTTCCTTCTGAGATGAAAAACAAAATAAAATAAAATAAAACGAGAGAAGAAGTGGAGGGGGGG
>NW_006263570.1:982219-1001086 GCF_000469605.1 Apis dorsata
TCGAAATCCTCCCGAAAACGGAGAAAAGAATACTGATCTGCCCTTAATCTATACATATCCGGCACGAATATCTCGCCATCCTCGAGATTTAATGACGTTCCAAAATTGCGTGTCACCTTCCGAAAAGAGGAAGCACAAAGAAAACGTGTCCGCCCTCCGTCGTTCCTCCAAGTTCCCCGGAAGCTACGACCGGGGAAATTCACACGTGGTAATTCTCGCGTGACATTTCCCTAATACGATCTCGATAGATCAAACCTTACAAACACGAAACTTATATCCATATAATAATCGCGCAATCTAACCTAACCTAACGAACAGTTTCATAATTTAATTTCCTCCAATTTCGCGTTTGGAATTTAATATAATTATTATCGTAATTATCCTCTCCGATCGTTCTTCCCTGATCAGAAAGATCAGAAGATCGATGATAAGTATAGATAATATCAATACGCGTTTCCTCCGCGACACCAATCAGCGTGGTTCCTTGGCCTAGTAGCGAGCACCTACGGAGAAAATGTACGACTCGTGTGTCGCGTCGGTGTACAGGATCGACCGATCGATCGATCGATCGCGGGCTACGACAACGCCAAAGAGCGATGGGTCTGGCCGTTGTACGATAGGGAATCCGTGTCCTCGAATCTCGCGTCCTCGTCCGCCAGATCGACGCCATAGTTGCTCGAGGTGTTGTCCTCCTCTGTAACAAAGGGGCAAAGGGTGGTTATTAAATTAAAATCTTGTTGGATCGAGCTCCGCCTCGATTCGATATCTGCCCGCGAAATTCGATCGTTATCTTCGATTCGATGAGAATTCGAAACGAATCGTGGATCGGATAAGTGTTACGTGAGATTTTTTTCTCTTGGATTTTTTCATCTTTTCTTTCTTCTTCTCCTTCTTTTTTATTCTTTTTTCTTCTTCTTCTTCTGATTCTGCGCGTACGGTTACGGTTGATTTGTTGTATCGTGGGCGATAATGAATGCCGTTAAACTGGTTATCACGTATGATTTTATGCGTTTCTTCTCTTCTTCTCCTTCTGATCGTTATTATCGTGCTTGTTGATCGATGACGTGACACGTGAGCGGACGAGAAATTGAATTGTAAATGACACGCGAGAGTTAATTCATCTTTGCTTTCTACCATATGGTTATGGACGAATGGATAAGCGATATGGCGGTAGGGTAAAAGAGAAGATATATATATAAGTACGTAGAATAATTGTATAATATTTTTCGTTAGTAGTTTCACACGATTTAAGTTATTTAATTTAATCTAATATTGATATGATGCAAAGATAAAATTTTTATTTTTTTGAACGTGACATTGAACTGATCGATATATTATTAATTATGATTTCTATTGTAGTTAATCTTTTTAGTTGCTAGCCTTTTCGTGCATCTGCCACATCTACTTTTAATCTTAGTTTTTAATAATAAATTTATAAATTGAAATGTATCAAAGTATTTATATAGAATACTTATCAGTTTAAAAGATACTTTGATTTTAAACGAACTTTAAAATATGAATGCCTTTTAAAAATATTTTTTAAAATAACGAATTATCGAAATAAATATATATAGTAAATGAATTTTGATAGATTTATAAAGAAAAATAAGTTTAAAAATTTTTAAATCATTCCATTTGCATCAAACGTATACGTTACTCGAAATCATTTTAATCATATCCTATGAAATTTTATTCTATCGTTTTAGAATATGGCTAGATACAATTGCACGAAACATTCTCTTATTATGCTCTTTTCAAAGAAACCGCGTTTAAAGTTTTATTTGAGAAAATAACATTTCACGTGCACCAATCTAATAATATGAGTCGACGTAACACACAATAAATATTAAATCTCTTTCCTTTCGACTTACTTTTAGACTACTTTCATTCACAATGTAGAATACGATATAGAATAATATATAAATATATATATTAATATAAGAATAAAAAAAAATTGAAAGTGATTTCGCTGTTGCACACAGAGGAGAGAATAATATATGGCACAATACAACTTCGATAAATATTTTACGTATAGATCGACAGTTCAAACGAGCCACGTTCCACGCGTTATTCATCATCGATATTATTCACTGTCGTTCAATAAAAATTTCAACACCGAATGCGTGTCACGAAGTTGAATTTATCTACACTCGACCTAACAAAACCCAAACGCTGCACCGTTACTTCGTCTTTATGGTTTGCTGCGTAAAGACAATGCAAATTATTCAAAAGCTTCTGTTCACGATCTCTTTTAGAATTTGCGTAACAGTGAACCCGTCATTGTATTATTTCCTGATGTAATTGCGATATATATATATGTACGAGGATTTGCGGCATGAAAGAAACTCTCGTTTAACTGCGCCCATTATAATTTAGAGAAAGGAGCTTATACTCTATGCGTTATTGTGCGAGAGAACAATTATTGAAAATAATAAACGCGTGAAAAATATGATATACGAGAATAGAATGTAGGAAACTGTCGTCGTTACGTAAATTTATTTGTTTATTTTCACTGTAACTGCAAAATATGATATGCAGATACGATAAATGTACAAAGTTATAATCGTTATAAAAAAATTTTAAGCGTTACAATATAATTTCACTTGTTTATTTTATTATACAATTGTGCGAGAATGAGCTTAAGATACTTGGGCTCTCTATTATCCATTTAATAGTCATAAATAAATTCTATATTCTTGCATATATTAATGCGAATAATGCAATTATATGCAAATTTCAAATTGAATAATTTCTGATTTAACAATTATTATGTAGGAATATATTTTATTCGTTCTTTAATAATATAATAAACGAGAAAATTATTTTATTATATTGATAGTTTATAATAGTTTGCAGTAAAAACATGTTTCTTGTATTTTGATGCAAATAAGTGATGATCTTACATTATTGGAATATATTTTAATTACTTAGAATGTGATATACGAGATATCATTGACAATTTTATCCTCATCATCAAAAATTATTTTATTATATTGATAGTTTATAATAGTTTGCAGTAAAAACATGTTTCTTGTATTTTGATGCAAATAAGTGATGATCTTACATTATTGGAATATATTTTAATTACTTAGAATGTGATATACGAGATATCATTGACAATTTTATCCTCATCATCAAAAATTATTTTATTATATTGATAGTTTATAATAGTTTGCAGTAAAAACACGTTTCTTGTATTTTGATGCAAGGAGGTGATGATCTTACATTATTGGAATATATTTTAATTACTTAGAATGTGATATACGAGATATCATTGACAATTTTATCGTCATCATCAAGTAATTCTATTTATTCTGTTTATTATTACGATTATTTGTTGGTTACGAAATTCATGATACGATAAACGATAATAAAATATCATTGGTGTAGAAATATCTTTCTTACTACATTCATCTGCATGTCTATTCTATTTAATATAATTTTTAATCATTCCGAACTTGTTAATAACGGGTACAAAAATATCGTGGCGCAAGAGATTATAAATAGATATTGGCAATATTAACGAGATCGTGATCGAAGTAAAATAAGTTTATACTAGTGGCAATTCCAGAAGCTGATATAAGCTTTATTGATATCGTAGATGTGGTAAATAGAGCATGCCACGAGTTCGATAAATTCTATCGCGATTTAAAAAAATCTTGGGTCGTATTTGAGATAAAAGTCGGAATAATTCACGATGCAAGGAAGCTGATGCGTAAACTCTCCCGTTTATGCGCGACATGCAACAGGTTTCTACGTCTACGACTCAAATGTCTACACATACGCGCGTGGACAAAAGCATTTTATCGACAGAAACAAATGAAAGAATTGTTTTAAAAGCTTCCTTTCTTTCTCTCTCCCTTTTTTTAACATAATTTACAGACACGTTCAAAATAATAATAAAATCTGAATTTTAATATTATATAAAACTAGAAAATAAAATTATTCGATGAATAACTTTCTTTCTCGCAAAATTAAAAAAATATATCAATATCTTCCGTTCAATTTTAAAAAACTCAAAGTTGAGTATTGAATTTTTTCATTTAAAAATATATTATTCTATATATATACTAATTTTTATTAAAAAAAAAAAAAAAGAACATACAAGAGAATTGTATAGAAATTATATAGAAAAGGCCACGCTTCGTTGCTTTTAGTGACCTTGAAATATATTTGTCAGGAATAATATTCTGAACAACTTTTCCTTATACGTATAACCGTCACTTCGTATCATACTTTATATTTTCAGACTGCGTTCGAGGTAGGTAATAAATAAATTTTTGAAAACCGGACACCGAATTTGAACGTAAGAAAATACGTTTTTAAAAAAAGTAAAAAGTGACAAGAGCGAGTTGGATAATATTTTTTGAAGGGTCCGATCACATATTCATGTTTCGACCTGTGTCGTGACTGTCATTCCTCATGCATATGAATTCTTTTTAACCATTTTATTGTAACACGCCAGCAAAAATAGTCTTAAATAACCTTGAAAGAAAATACTGTAAAAAATCCATACTGTCATAAATTTTAACTGGATATTTTTTAATTATTTTTGACCCAAATCGTTTTGCAAAGCATCCAATAGTTAGAATAGATCAAACTGAAGCGTGCCTCGATCGTCGTAAATCCAACCTAACTTAAACGAAATCCTAAATTAAACTTTTCAAAAATATATATATCATAGTTATATACATATTATTAAGTAATTTTACATATAATTCTTAAAGCTGAGACTGAATACCAATTACAATTATAATATAATTATATAGTATAAAGAAAAGCTGTTATTTTTTCTTCAATAAAATGAAACTCGAAGATTTTAATTCCTTCCTAAACATTCGAGTTAACAAAATTTAACTGCACTTCGAGAAAATATCATCGTACAGAATTAGATTAGATTTTTTGAATTTCTATAGAAACTTTTATCGAGATATTTAAAAAAAAAAAAACCAATGTATACCAATATATTATTGAAGAGAGATTGAAAAAGGAACGAAAACAGTTGGTACAACAAATATAATAAAAGTTTCATGAAAAATTGGTCGAGTTACCCCTGCCGATTTCCATGTTGTAACAAGAACGATAGGAAGCGTAGCGTTGCGAGAAACGCGAGAGTGCACGCGAGAGAGGAAGGCATCGGCAAGCGGAACTCTAGAATTCCACGGCTAGCTCTCCTCTGGGTTTTCGCGATTGACTGTGTTTAACGGGCGAGACAAGCGAGCGCGTGGGCGCGTATATTCTCAGAGGCGACTCGAACAAGGCGAATTCCACGCTGGATTACGACGATCGCTTGCTTCACAGACGGCTCGTGAATGGCCCACGCCTCCGAGAGAAATAGATAAATGACCAGACGCGTATTCCGCTTTATCACGGCATGGGAAACGCGGCCCCTCGACATCGGCGATCCCTTGCTAAATGCAAAATGAAATCGGAATGGAAGTGTCGACCGCCAAGCTGTTACTGTCTATGCACGCCGAGAAGAGTTTCGTTCCCTCTCGATGAAAAACGTGTTGACGCTCTTTCAGCATTCTACTTTTTTCTTTCTTTTTTTTTTTTTTTCTTTTTAATCGTTTCTTCTCCTCTTCTTATATCTCTTTACTTTTTGCTTCATCCGTTTTTATTCTGTTTCTCTTTCGTCGATTTATTCTTTCTGAACCGTTCTGATTTGTGAACTGCGAATGTTTATGTAAATTTATATTTTTACAAACACGATTATATTGTTGGCTGCCAACATCAATTACGCTTAGTTACTGGGAGTGTACTCGAGGTTGACAGTTAAGGTGTTAAAGAAATAGGATCGAGATAAAGGCTTGTTTTATCGTAGAAATGGTATAACCAGTATTTTACGTTGTTTTTTTATGTATTTGTTTGGTAGATTTATATTTTTCTTGCAGATTTTTCATAGGTACACAAATATTTCTAGATTATTGATTGGAAGATTAATTTAGTTCTTTTAATTTTGTTGATTGCTTGATGATTTTTTCATTTTCTCTTATTCGTTATGTTTTCTCAGATAGAATACTAGTAAATTTGAATTCCATGCATATTTTTATTCGTATAACAGAATCCCAATTCAAATTTCAAATTCAAAAATAACTTTTTAGAAAATTTAAAATTTTCTAAAATTGAATTGGTCATTTCAATTATGTAGAAATATTTCAATTTTTTAATAACATATAAACGTTGTAAATAATAAATTTTTCTTGATTGTTCAATACATAATATGTATATAATATATTTTTTAAATTAAGTAATTAATTTAATTAGGAATTTTAAATTTAAAAAATTTAAAAAATTGAAATAATAACAAACGTATTAATTTTCGTAAATGTTTCTCATATAATATAATAAGAAATTTATTATTATTTATTGCAACATTTAATTACAAAAAAATTTACTTACATCTTATTTTCGTATTTTTCTCCTGATCTAGATTTCATCTTTGCATATCAGATTTTTATAATTATATAAAACCATTACTAAAACGATAATGAAATATGATATAATTAATCCTAATTAATTTAAATGTTGCAATAAATACGATGTTATGCAAATAATTTTTGCAATCATACTATAATAATTTCGATCGATTTCATTAATAATTTTGAAACGAAAACAAACGAAAAGAAAAGAGAAAAGCAAAAACAGATAATAATAATGTACAAAACAGGAAAAAGAATCGTGCAAACCGATCGAGAATATTCGAATATTCGAATACGTGCTCAGCATCGAGCAAGACTACTCGAATACAGAGATAATTTCAATAGACTACGGCCGGAACAACAGTATTTTCATTGACCAGTAAACGCGTGTTATCTACGTAATCGCGTGTCGAGGACTTACCGATATAGAGAGGAGAGGTGTCGTAGGCGTTGCAGGGGCCGGCGTGTCGCGTCTCGAGGACGAAGCCGGTAACGCAGGCGTCCTTGACGATGTGACACCAGCTTGGATAGGTGATATTGTTGGTGGCGCACAACATGGTCGCCGATGGGTCTCGATCACGGTGTGTCCGGTTCCGGACGCGCTCCCTCTTCCGGGGACAACGATAGGTGCAGGTCACGCAACGTGGCCGGCCCGACTTCATCTCCGACAGACACGTCTGCCCCTCGCGACAACGAATCGTGGTACAGTCTGCGTTCTCTGCAAAGGAAGAAACAAGAAGAGAATAGTCAGCTCGAATCTTTTTTGGAAATTATTTTATTGATTTATAAACTTGATTTATAGATTATTGATTTATAGATTTGAACAATCGTGTAATAAGTTTATAATAGAAATTTGGGTAATATTAATTATAAATTATATATAATTATTAATTATATATAAATTTGGGGAATATTAATTATCGTTTGGTGAAAGAAATGTCATATTTTTGATGAAAAATGAATAAATCAGGGTGTTTATGAATAATTGTATATTCTTGTATAAGAGAAATTTATTTTCTCTTGTTTTTTTCTTTTTGTAATAGAGAAGAAATTTAAAACAATAGGAATTTCTTGTGTTAAAAATTGTTTAAATGCGAATTTTTTAACGTGTCTTTAAATGTTAAAAATGTTTTTATTAATTAGTTTGAATAATGGAAATGATTGAATAGGTTAATGATAATATTTTTAGTCAAGAAAAAAATATATAATCATTGTAAAATCGGGGGACATTGAAAGAATATTTTAATAAAATAAAATTTCCACATAAGAGGAAAAGAATCATAATAAAATGTAAGGAGATTACAGATCTTTATGCGAGTATGAAAATTTTATTAATTGTGCGAAAGTTTCAATAATATCAAAAATAAAATTTAAATTATTTAGACGAGAATTTTCAACTTTTCAAATTATCGAACGAAGCAAATCTTTTATGATATAAATTTGCATAAATATTCTTAATCCATCTGATGATTAAGATCGATGTGTTTGGCACTTGAGTTTATTTTAGCGAATAAAACGGTACATCTTTCGGTGTTTCACAATTTTTCAGACAAGATGAGATTATAGATATGCGATGTATGCTTATGAGCCCGGGGATGTGTATTTTGCAAGCCGTTAGTGGGGGATTAAGTCATGTTAGAGATTCGTTTTTGTTTGTATAACTGTTTCTGCTTTTTTGTCTCGTTGGAGGATGATGTCATTCGAATCTTCTTTTTCCTGTGTTAAAAAAAAAGTTATAATGGAATTACATTCAATTAAATAATCGTCTTCTTTTTGCTGTTGCTTGTATTGTAAATAATTTTTAAATAATTATTACAAGTTAAATTAATATATTATTTTAGTTTGATTATAATTACTGATTTTTTTTTATCGTTCAGGAGAAAATTGGAACATTTTAAAAAGACATCGTACAGTTTCTACGATAATACAAAAATTTTGAATCAATGAAAAATACATAAAATATCACATCGAGATATCAAATTCATAATTTCGAAAGTAGAATTCTAATAAAAATTACCAGCAATAATGATTCTTTTCTATGACAGCATCAGTGTTTGATAATATATACACACACATATACATATATATATATGTTTATTTTATTTTTTTAAATAAAATTTCATCATCAAATATAGGCATATCTCTTCTAGACATGTCTCTAGCCTTTCATAAAATGACTACATATCCGGTTTTAGACCGAGAGTATTCTTCTTTTTACTTTAAGGTAGCCGTTACATCAATAGTATGGTTATTAGCAATAAGATGTAGAAAAGAACGGAATATGGTGCTATATTATTATGTTGATTATTTTTTTATTCTTCAAAGAATCTTTGAATCTTTTCCTCTATGTTTGTCTCTAGAAACAGGTATAATTCCATTTAAAAATTTTCATTTTATACGCATAAAATATTTTCTATATATTTATATTTATCGTTTAATAAAATTGACATGATTTAAAGTTTAATATTCCAAGCAAAATATTAATATCATCACGTACTTCTATATCTAATAAATCAGTTTCTTTCCCCATTTTAAAAAATTTCATATTTTTCGTATCATTCCAATTTGTCCTTTCTTATTTTCAATTTAAACATTTTTAAACCAATTTCGATCAAATTCCTTTTCTACTTATATAAATTGAATAAAAAATGAAGATTATCTTGCATAGCAAATCCAACATCGATCAATATTCCTATACAATCGAATTAACTCGTTCACCTAACATAATCATTAAGCGAAAAAAATCTCGATAAATCCTCCATAAAAAAAAAAATAACAATTAGATCACCTTTCGAAACAACAAAAGCTCGAGAATCGTTTGAGAAATGCAAGTTCACGGCCATTCCTCGTACCAAGACCTTGAGAAATCACACCTTGATTGACCTTCCTCATCGCGGAAGATCGAGTGGCAGCTAAAATCACGGATGTGGATTGATTTTCGCGAACGCGAGACATCATCGGGGAACGTGCACGTTACATAATAACTGTATGTATGGCACTGAAAGGAACTGGCTAGTAGTAGAAGGCTACTCTGACGAGGCAGAAACGAGAGACAGGTTCAATCGTCGAATTAGACGCGCTCTATCTTCGTCCACTCGGTAGATTCGTGCGGTGACTCGTTCGCAGACACGATTACTGCAATAATATGTCGTTACACCTACTTGGGTCAATGGCCCACTTCTCACGGGGGGATCGTGTAATGTATTGCTCATTTTTCATCCTGCCAGTCGTCAACGCGTACGCGACCCGATGAAACGTTACGCAATTCGTGCATCGACCGTCCACCTTCGAATAAATAATCACTGGTTGACGGATCAGCTATATATATAAATTGTTCTAGAATTTTTTTAAACTTTTGAACTTTTAACTTTTTTATATTTTCGAATAGGTAGCAGGATGTTATTCATGATATAATTATTTGTTTGGTTAATCTATTTTAAAATTTTGAAAGTAAAGTATATATTGATAATTTTTATTCTTTGTCAATTTTATATTTAGAAATTATTTTTTTTCATAAATCTTTTATAGATTAAAAAAGATCAAGAGGATTTCTATATAATTAATTCCTATTTTTTAGTAGGAATTTAAAATTTAAAATATTGTAATTAATCAATTCTTTCAATAACGTTAATTTTTTTCAAACAATACTTTCCTATTATTTTTTTCCTTGAAATTACCCCTCCTTTCGTTTCATAATTTCAATAAAAAGAATCGTATAAATTTATGAATATATCAAAAAGAAAAAGAGAGAGAAAATAGCAAAAATCCCTTTTCGATTAAATTTACGATACAATTTAATTCCAAAGGAGTACGTTTAATCGTTATTTACAAGTCCAATAACACAGATGGTCCAAGTCCATAACACGATGCCATATATTGATCTGTCACGGGCCACGGTTGAATATCAATTATTCCCGGGCATCGTATGAGATATTTGTTGTCTGCCGGACGTCTGACGTACAAAATGGCGGACGTAACATTCTTTGTCTGGTCTAGGGTTCCTAGTGCACGTGCAAGCCACGATCGGAGCAATCATCGTATCACTTGCTTGTGTAGTAGTAGTCTGTGTTGGCCGTACCACGTGGCTGTACTAGATTAATATTAAGTGATTCACGCTCCACGTAATGCGATCCATGTTGTTAGACACGATGCTTAGGCTACGTGCGAGTACTTTTATATGAAAGTCTGCACGATCCGCTGGATCTCATTGCCTGTTACATGCTGGTTAATGTTACATTGTTGTACATTGAGAGACATCTGTTTAGCGGGAGCAATTGAATTTATTAAGACACATTACGCAAATTGTAGTACAACGAACATTATACTAATGAGAATACGGAGCTGCGCCTTTATTATTAAAAAAATATATGAGGAATGTATCGATAATGTTCATTCCGAATGAAGAAGTTTCTTCGAAAAATTTTTAATGAGATTAATCTATTATTATTTTATTTTATTTTATTTTTTTTTTAATTCAATATATCAACATCGTGTAATCGTGTTTATCGTGCATTTTTCAGCAGATTTTTTTATTTTAGTTATATCATATTATCTTCTCAATTCTTGTTATATTACATCACATTATTCTGACGTATATGATTCTGACAAATTTTATTTTTTTTTATTTCTATAACGATTTTGATCATGACATATATGATGTTTTATTCCTGTTGTCAGTATTAAACTATTTTATTTATTTCAAGTACAATTTATTTATTTCGATTCTTTTTATTATTTCTAAAAACTAAAAGTTATAATTTTTGTCTCAGAGATAATAATATTTTTATAAATTATATCGTATTTATACAAATATAAAATAACATTTTTATATTTGTATTAGGAATGACTATTATTCTCATTGGTATTAATTCAAAAATTCATTAGAAAAATTATACTAATATCTTTTTTCAAAAAAGAGAATAAATGTATTGTATTTTAATTGTTAAAAGTTTCTTCAGATTTTTCCACCAAAATATTGCTTCATTAGAAATTTCCTTAAATTAAATATTTTATTATTTCTATCATTGTTTCTCAATTATATGTATGATTATGTCGAAATAACATGTTGTTATTTCGATATAATGAGTATTTAAAATTTTTTTAAAACAAGAAAAAAAAAAGAAATTTATTATCGCATTTATAAGACGACAATTCCACAAAGTAGATCACAAAGTATCAATAAATAAGATTGTCGATGAATAAATAGATACACTTCTTAAATCAAACACTACATTTCACTTGTCATTTCGTAAAGAGATATCAAGGTAATCGTGTCGGTTCTATGCACGTTTCCGTACTATAATCAGCACCTACATTGTGTCAATGCTATACACCAGGTTGAATGACCAATGACCCTCGTACATAAGATATTGCATAACATTACGTTCAGTTTCTTAGTCATTACGTATCAAACGATACGGTAAATCGCAGTGACTCGTTGCCTTTGACATTTAAATCATTCACTATGTACATAACAGCAATCGTATTTCCACCGCGGAAAAATAAGCGAAAGAAAAGTTTATCTAGACCATTCTAGATTATTACACACTATTTATAATGATGATTGCATTTCTCTCTTCTTTCCACGAATTCTAAACTTCTCCGGAAGTTGATAGTCAAATGGATTTATTTTATATTTTTACTTGTCTCGTTACTTTCTTATTAAATATGCAACAAAGTGTTAATATATTTATTAGGACGCTTTTAGAGGATCAATTTTAAGAGCCAAACAAATTAAAATTGATATGTTAAAATGCCGGTTGAACAAGGATAGATGAAACGAGATGCGCTATCTTCGTCATATCTTCGCAATCTCTCGTACTTTTTCTCTGTCACACTTCATCTAATGTAAAGTCAAATTGATTACGATTTAATAAATAAGTCTCGATTGATATGTGTGTAACTTGATTTAACTTTTAGAATGGATCCAAATATATTAATAACGTGTGTGTACATTTCTAGATTCATTTTATCTATTTCATATATTTTTAAAAAATTCTAGATTTCTATTTTAAATTAATGACAGCAATAAAATTAGAAACAATATCTTTAATCGTGAATTTACAAATTTAATAATAAAACAATCAGTTCAATAAAAATATCGAGTATATTAGTAAACAATAAATTTCTAAATATTGATGGATAAGTCGATGTAATTTCGATAAATTATTCGCAACTGTTCAGTTGTAATCGAGGTTGTCTTTTAATCTGCACGATATATGTCCTTTACTCGCAAGTTCGTCAAATATATCATATTGAACCGTTGTGTCTAAGAAAATATGGCAATATGTTACCCGGAACGTCTCAATAGAGCTGTAAATTTGTAAGGGACCAACGACGTCTTCGACGAATACGAGGCTGTTTGCAAATCCGCGATATAACGTGGTTATGATTTATGATTCATATGTGTGACGAGGGTCAACGCAAGAAGGAATGCACGCAGCCAACCATTACGTATACGTATAAACATTATGGCCCGCGAATGGGCATATGTTTGTGAGGCACGTGCTCGTTAAAAAAGAATTATACTTCGTCTTCCAAGCATAATATTGTCTTATTTATACATTTATTTGTTTCACGTAATATCGTTCGAAAGCGAATAAAGCGTGAAAGTGTAAAATCATCGACGATAAATGATTAATTAGTAATCTTGAAACAAGTCAAAACAAGAGATTACTGCTATTAGGATATATCGATATCATTTTAATGTAATTAAGATAAAGTGATTTATGTTATGTACCATAATGTTTATATGTACAAACGATATAATTAATTTTAAATAAATCGATTAATAAATTAAAAACGATGGAATAAATATATTTTTTTAAAATTGTCATTCGAGAATAGTATTATTATAATTTTAATTACTTATATAAAAAGATGAATAGGGGATGTTTCGAAATAAAGAAAAAGGAAAGAATTTATTATTTTCCAATTCTAATTCTTATTTTTTAAAAATGATATAAAAAGTAGATTTTAAATATAGTGCTTTTTTAAACAAATAGTGAAATAATATAATTTATATATATATATAATTACTTGTCATTTAGCAAGATACATGTATAGGAATAAATGTAAATATCATTAAAAAAATATTTAAATTTAGAATATTCCTAATATGGACAATATACTTTTTTAAAACATTTTGTATCTAAAAATATTATAATAAAACATTGTCCATTAAACAAAATATAGATATAAAGAAGATTTTAGTAAAATCTTTTATCATCTATGATAAAATAAATCATTCAAATTTTAAGAATAAAAAAATCAGTTTCTTTTTTTAATATTGTCGATTCTGAACTGAAACAAAAAAGCGACGATGAAAAAAATATTAAGCAAATTCTTAGAATTAATTTAATTAGTTAATGCCAAAGCTATCTATAGCATCTATCAAAATGAATTATCTAACATTCCAATTTTAATCTTTAAAATTATAAATTTTGTAGGTATAAAAATAATTTGCATTCGAAAAATTTTCATATATATTTTATCATTATGATAATTTAGAAATCCATAAAATTTCGTTATTTAAAAATTATCTTACGATCATCTTGTTTATTAACCGTTACACGAGTTCCCCCGGCATACTAAAAATGCATCAATGTTATTTGAATTACAATAACGATGTTAATCCGGATTTCCTTAATGTTTCTTGGCTTGGTGCTTTCTCGGCAAACTAAAAATAGCATGGGATCGTGGTAATGTTAATCGCGACGATAAAGAGGCGAAGTGAATGGGAAAGGAAAAAAGAAACGAAGGGGAAACGGAGAAATGAGAAGCGGACAGCAGATGAATGAACCGTTTAATAGGCGGTTAAGTCAAAGTGCATGTAATAACTGCGTACCGAACAAATTCTTTCAGCGAAATTTATTTGTTTTTCTCCATAAATTAAACGCAATTTACGATGGTATATTTCGCACGCCCACGCAGCTGTTTACATGATTTAAAACAGTGCACTTGGCCGAGGGTTAAAATCGCATTCCGCTAAATATCCCAACGAAAAAAATGCCCGAGATTTTAAATCTTTGCGATCGAGTGACCTCCTTCGTCTTGTTGTTATTATTAAAATTTTCTTTTCCTTTTTTTCAATTTCAATCTTCCAAATTTTAAATTATCATTAATTTAAATATTCCATTCTCTCACTTATCGAGATTAAACAAATATTACTTTCAAATTAAATAAGAACGAATAAGATATTTTAATTGTAGAAAAAATTGCTTATAACGATCATTTAAGATTTGGATGAATATAAAAGGAAAATATTGAAATTAGAGTTGTCTATTATTACAAAAAGATTTTAGAAATAATAAGAGCAAAAAAATAATAAATAGGGAATATATATATATAATCAAATGATCAATGTTTCAAATAATAAATGGTAATTAAATCTTTTCTATGGTACATAAATAATACCAAATGGAAAATATAGTGAACGATTGATACACTGATAAGTGGTAATTAGATCTCTCTTCTAGGTAAAAGACATTGAATATATTAGACAGGTAATTACATTCTTGCAGTCTTGATAAGAGAAACGGCTACCGTTTCATACAAATCTACCTTTTTATCTCCTCATTCATCAATATTCCACTCTTGTAACATTTTCTATGCACGTTCGCAGGTTTTCATATTGATAACCTGATCACGTAATTATAGAGAGATATAACAATCAAGGACGATCGATTTCGTGCAATTTTTGTGCAATTCGCAGAGACACGTACGTCAATTAATTAACGAAAAGCGATTATTGATGATTCTAAAGAGAAACAGAGAACGAAGAGAATAGGATATTATTGATGCTGAAAGCATATTCTTTTCGGAACTCGTTCTGCCAGTCGTAACAAAGGCAACGGATAGAACCGTTGCTCAGATCCGTGGTTTGTTCGCTCTTAGGGATCCGATATAATTAATTAGCAAGGGCATTAAATGGACACGTCAGCAGAAACCAGTTTTTAGTCTTGTAATTAACGATCAGGGATAAGATCGCTCTCCTTTGTTCGTTATAATTTTATATTTACTTTTCGTCAACCGCATTTGCGTAACAATAATCATGAATTGTAAAATTGACAAGTTCGAGCAGATTTTAAGATCGAATGATAGATGATGGATTTTTTTTAAGGATGACTCGATGAATCTTTAAGAAAGATCCGTGAAATAGAATTATATTTCGTGCAATCTTTCTTTTTGCTAAGAATTAAGTGTTTTACGATTTATGTATCGTGACATATCAATCTGTTTTTTAAAAGTGTCGCGAAAATTATATATACTAAAATTTTATAAATATAACTGATAATAATTTGATAAGTATCTATTAAAATTCTATAAGGATTGATATAAAGAGAAATGCAATTCTTTGATCATTGTTATTATATTTAAAATGTATAAGTATTATATATATTTATAATATATTTAATAAATATTTATTTTTTTAAATAAGTAATAAATTATTAAAAAAATCACGTATGAAATCATTTCAACAATTACGATGTATTGTAAAAAACTTAAATAATTTTAAAAAAATCGATTGGTTTACAGAATTCTTATCTTTAACGTGTAAATGTTAATATTTCTCGTTATATTTTTAAAAATCAATTTTAAATTAACTCTTCCTCGGTTGATCTCATGATTGCTATGTCAGTCGAGACTGTCATCTTGATTTGTACTTATTCCTTAATATATATGAAATATATATAGAATATTATTAAATTATTAAAATAGAAAAACAAAAAACATTGCACTTACACGATATAAATATATATATCGTTATTGTAATAATATGAGGTGTAACTACGAGAACCCAAAAATATCGAGAAGCCGATGTTCAAGACAGGTCGGGTTTCCGAAAGTATTTCACGATTCGAGAATGACAAGATTCTCGAGAATTTCAAGAATCCCAATCTTGTTTTTCAGGCTTAGTTTCGCTGTATGCGATTATTCGAATTCGGATTTCCGATCTTTCAAACTACCAATGATGAATCTAGCTCGTCAAAATCCGAGTTGAAACAATTTTTATTAAATTTATATTTGCATACATGCTCATTTATTATATATTATACTATATACTCTCCAGAACTATTAACAAATTGTTCCATTTCTTTACTTTACCTCGCAATATGTGAAATTTAATGCAATTTTAATTTCAATCATACCACTCGTTTTATAAAAATAATTTTATATATACAATCTATTGATTAAATTTCACACAATCATTTGCAAAACAAACACGTAACGAAATTAAAATATCCAATAGATGATTGCCCAATACAAGAAATTGCATAAGGATAAAACTGGATTTCCTTTCATCCCATACACGACAATCTTCCTATAGACCACACATACACACATATATACACACACACACAATCTCTATCGACAATGTCTAGCGGAACCCAGTCAAAAACGGTCTGATAAGTCGATGCGCGAGAAAACCATGGCAATGTATGGAAGAGCTATTAGCGGCGAGCAAAAAAAAATAAGCAAATTACTTAACGCTTGTGCGGTTGAGAAGATGGCACCGCGTGTACGAGAGATCCGAGAATATCAAAGAATCCGGACCGTGGGGGCAAGGGGTGGAAAGGAAGAAAAGAGAGAGAGAGACTGGGAAAAGCTCGCGCATATTACCGTATGCATATTTACAGACACGTGCACTTTCGCGCCTTGGATCCTCGAGAAAGACGATTATTTGCATCGCGACACCTTCTCGCTAAGCCAGCTGGTTTATTTACTTATTTACTTCCTTGTTCTCCGTGTGTACCCGTCTCTTCTTCCTCTCGCGGCCTATCTCCGCCTCTCTCGTCGTATTTTCTCTCCTTTCTTCTTCTTCTTCTTCTTCTTCTTCTTTTTTCGTTTTTCGTATTCTCTTCCTCCTCTTCCAGATTCTTCTCTTCCTCGTGCCTCCACGATCCGGAGGAAAGTTTTTACGCTTCATCGGGATCCCATCGTGGCGAGCGTTAAAATTTCAGAATTCCATCGAAATGGGAAGAGAGAAAGAGAAAAATCGATGAGATGAGACGAGTCATCGAGTGGTTTTTAGGATACCTCCAAGTGGTGATTCTTTCGTATTTTAGTTGTTGAACAGGACGATGGAATTTTGTGTGAAAACATAACGTTCTAGAGAGTATTTGGTTCGAAATGATTTATTTTTACGTGTGTTTCGTTTGACGATTATTCCATCTTTCGTTATAATAGGAGATGCGTTACCATCTTTCGATAATTTATGGACGATTTTTGTTTCTAATTAGATGTACGATTTTAATGGCCGATCGTAAAACCGAAGGAATTTTATCTTCTGAAATCCTTGATGGATTTATTAAAGTCAAAGAAAGATAATTATTTCTTTTTTCAGTTTTGTTTATAAAGATTTTTATGAACATTAAATAAATAATAGGTGAATATTGAAAAATATGTTGAAATACCTGAGAAAAATCCTATCTTTGTTTTTTTTGGAAAAATTCTTGAAGTAATAAAAAATTAGAGATTATGAAAGTCAGATTAACAATTCATTTTTAATATCACGAAGGGAAATAGAATACATAACGAAGATAAAAAGAAAAATTTCATTGATAGAAAGAATAGAAGGAATTCTTTTTTAGAACAAATAAAAGGTGAATATTTTTAAAATATAATTTTATAATATAATAAAGCAAAATTGTAAATCATTCTATTGTAAACGTATAATTTTTATATGTATAATTCATTATATACAAACTTCCATTAAAGTTCAAGATTTTCGAGTTACAAGATAAAGTTCGAATACTTTCGTGATCTATTGTACCATTGTATTGTACAAACTACAATTTTACAAGATCATTTATCCTCGATGCTCGTCGAAGTGACCTGCAATCCTTGCAAAATGTCAGAATTTCATTTCAAAAGAACACTCAGAAACAATTCAAATACTCCATCATATAATGATATTTTACCTTCTAAACCATTTATGACATTTATCAGAACAAATAAAAGTACAATCAACGCTCAATAATAAACTCATAAATAATCAAAAGGATATTTCATTTATATCCTGTATTGCATTAATTGTTAAAGAACAATAATCGTTGAACAAAAGAAGAGAAATATCCTAAATTCCTTTTAACTTTTCATCCTCCCTATTATTTCCAATACTAAATGTTTTCCTCCTCCTGTATATACAGTTATCCCATCGGAATATTTCAGTAACGGCGAACGTTTCTGAGCTCTCCTGGTCGGGGATCCGGTGGATTTCGCGTGGTACGTGGTCGAATGCAGCTCGCATCGGCCCGTCACCACGGCGATATGTAAAACGCAGTCACGGGCGGACGGTGCACGGTTTGCATACGGGCAAAGGTTCTTTTCGCCGGTTGTTTACAGTATTGAGCAGCGTACCGCGAGGACGAACGGCCACGAAATGGAAGGTCGAGGAGAAAGGGCGCGGCAAGGGGGCCAAAGCGAGCGAGCGAGCGAGTGC
>NW_006263570.1:1001312-1005884 GCF_000469605.1 Apis dorsata
AGAATGCGCGCGTGGGCAAAGAGGAGGATGCTCGACTCGCGGCCTCAAGAAGCGAGTATTCGAGCGGAGACATGCGCCGGTGAATGTCGATGTCGGGACGCAGACGCGCGGACGTTGATATGGTTGCGAGTAACTTGGAACGAACTTGCTTGGTGCAGGGGAAACGAAGAAAGAGAAAGAGAGAGAGAGAGAGAGAGAACGAGCGAGGGGGAAGGGGGAAGGAAGACCGGTACGAGAGAGGGAGGAAGAGGATCGGATTCGGCCGGTGGATAAAACGGGTGGAGAGATTGTGGTTGTGGTGGAACAGAGAGGGCGGATCTTGCACAAGCCCGGCGAAAAAAGAAGAGCTTGGCACGGACGCCACGCCGCTCGCCGTTGACCAGACACCACGCCGCACCGTGCACTTGGTGTTACTGACAAGGAAAGGCTGAGCAGCGCGCCTCTCGTGGTCCTTGCCGAGACCACGAGAGAAAAACATCGACTTTCGAAAAGGGCCCCTGCCGCTCTCGTGTCACCGGGCCTCGTCTTTTTAGCGGGACCCCGGTTGAAATTCGAAGGGAACCGGCCCGGGCCCGTGCTCGCTCCTCTATGTACGAGCGATAGAGAAGGATTAGAGGGAGATACGCGCGATTCTCTTCGAGATATGAAGACGCTTCGGCGTCAGAATTTCTTCGTGTCAGATTCTCGATGATATTGGAGGGGGAATATTTAAGGAATCGTAATCGCGATTTCTTCTGTAAGATATTTATTACTATGGAGTCGACTCGTACGTTTACTTGTAATTCTTTGTCGTATTAGTTTTATTTTGCTTTGATGGGTTGCACGAAGAAATAGTATGTTAATTCTTTAACGTCGTTTATATCCAATCCTTCGTTGAACGTTCTTTAATACTTCTTTCGTAATTGTTTCAGAATTCACGTAAATTGGAGAATCATCCCCTGATTTCTTTTATGAATCGTTTCTGGTAGGAGGATATTTTCTTATATGGGACAAGAAAAAAGTTAAGACAATTTTTCAAAATATCGATGCACCTCTGAGTGTCTTTTCATATCTCAGAATTAAACTGAGGAATCTTCACATCGAATGCCACTTTCCAAAATTGTTCTTTGCTCGCGAAATCTTGGATGAAACGTTCGCCTCTCTCTCATTCGCGTGTTCCGTCTTTTCCATCGGCTCCGTTCCTTTTCTCCTCTCCTTCATCTTCTCGTTCCTCCTCGTCTAACCGTCTCCTATATCTCTCTTTCTCCTTTTTTTCTCGCATATGCAGGACTCCCTTCTAGCTCTCCTGATCGTCGATGTTCTCT
Organism: Apis dorsata; assembly: GCF_000469605.1. Lineage (NCBI taxonomy): Eukaryota > Metazoa > Arthropoda > Insecta > Hymenoptera > Apidae > Apis > Apis dorsata. The sequence continues at coordinate 1,002,617 of NW_006263570.1, forward strand.
TTCTTTTCGTGTATCCTACTCCCTGTCCGTCGTCCTCTCTCTCTCTCTCTCTCTCTTTCTCTCTCTTTCTTTCTTCCTTTATCCCATCTCTCTCCCTCTCGCGGCGTCGACCAGTCGAAAAAGACGGTACGTATGGCATACCTCGTGCAAAGTCGTGCCACGAGGCCTTCTTCGTGCGAGGTACTCAACCTTCTTTGCATCTACCGGTCTCCTCTCTGCCTTCTTCTCAGACGAGTAAACGTCTGACCTCGTGCGACCCACCTGTTCCCCTGAAGTAGAGAGGTGAGTCTCATCGGGCATCGAGGAGAAATAGGAAGAGCAGCACCAACAATAGCAGCAAGAAGAGAAGATGTAGGAGGAGAAAAAAAAGAAAAAAAGTTCTAAAACCTGATAGAATCATGAAACGAGCAAACTATTCCATTCTGTGCATGTATAATCCACGATAAAATCGTGGATTTGATTAATAGATATCCGTCCATTAATAGATATCATTTTCGAGAAATAAAAGATGAGATTCAAGTTGCTGTATATCAAGTACTGTGTATGTCGCTGATATATTCGAATCGCGACGAATGGAAAGAAATGATTAATAATTTTAAGTAGATTTGAACTGATAGAAGAGATAGATTTAGATCCTTTGTATTAATACTTTGAGAAATTTTTCTATTTTGTAAATACGTGAATATTGTGGAATATATATGATCATTTTCCGTTTGCAATATTAAAATTATTCAAAAGAAATATATTCAATTCAAAAAAATGGGATATAATTTCTTTAAAATCTATATAATTCATTATACATAATTACACGAAATTAGATTGCATTTGATTTTTTATAGGAGTTTTCTAGATTTAATCCTTCCAGATATCAAAGCATTCGCTTTTATAATGCAAATATATTCATACATACGTAATAATATCATTTATTACATCATCGAATAAGATAGAATAAAAATTTCGAATTGGAATTCTGTATTAAAATTCCTGATCCTATTAGGGAATTTATTTCAAAGATATTGTTTCTCCTTAACCGGAACTGATACAGGAATTTTGGAAGAGATTATGGAGAAGGCGCCAGAAAATAAAGGGCGACTTTTTTTCATCGTCGGTTAAAGCTCTTCGCTAAAGCTTCTTCTTGTACCTCTTCGTTTTCTTTCTCTTCTTCTTCTTCTTCTTCTTCTTCTTCTTGTAGTTCTTTTTCACCTTCTGCATCGTTTTGGCCTCCCGGAGCTCGGGGAGGCTCGATGCGATTCGTCGGTTGGTCGCAAGTATAAAATTTCGGTCTTCAAATCGGGATGGGAATAGTTTGTTGTTTCGCGAGTTCCCGATTTAGATGGTCGTAACGTTCCATCGCGGCAACGCCGGATCTGCGACCGACTCTCTGAAAATTTGAAAGAGAGAGCGCGAATTATCGGGGAATTGGAATGAAAATAAGTCCAGAAACGAAGTTTGTTATTTTAAAAGTTATCTAGCTTTGCATAATGGTGAAATTTCTTCTTGCTTTTTCTCTTCTTCTTATCCTCGCATCCCTCTTCTACCTTGGTTAACCTTTGATTATCCCGAGAATCTTGAAAATGCGAACACCGGTCTGGAGTTTCTCCGACTATTTTAATATTATTCCAAGTGGTTCTAGCCGATGCTTCTTCGTTCCAATTTGTCGATTTCATTTTGACGCAATGTGTATTCCAAGCTGTGAGAGGGTATGCCCTGTTTATTTGATAGATTGATGCAAGCATTTATGTAGATTTTCGTAATAATTTATTAGATTGATTTATATAACCTTGAAGATTTTCTGATTTTACGCAGACGCGCTTTATTAATATATTAGAAGATTATTATTAAAAGTTATGTAAATTTTCTAGTTTATTTTTAATGGAAAAGTAAATCTTCATAAAAAGTTCTGAAATGAAAACTGGTTTAGTTTTCGATAATACGAATATATTTTTCTATCAATCGTTCTCTTTTATATTTTTATTAATAATAACAAAATATCCAAAATTCGTCAAAATGATTAGTTTATTAATTTAAAAAATTAAAGGATTATGAATAAATTCGAAATCCTTTAATAATAATAATAAAGTTTTTAATTTAAAATCAATAATACTTCTAAAATTATAAAATTGATTGAATTCAATTAAACTGTCTTTTATTATAATCGTTGAACGAATTTAATGTAATATCATTTTATAAAAAGTTCATATTATATGCTTAGAGATTAGAAAAGGATTAGTATAAGTTTAAAGTATAAGTTTAAGCTTTTCGCACAATTTTAAAAATATTCGTTTCACGCGTAAGACGTAAATAAATAATCGTCCAGTTCTTTAAAATCGTTATGCAATCGATTTAAATCACCAAAGTGAGATCGAATACAAATAACACGATTGAAAAGAGTTTCTCGATCTTCTAAGAATCGCGTTTAACCGCTTTAAAAATAATTCGAAACTTTCGATTCGAAATGCGTTTGTTTTTTATATCCCTACTTTCCTACACCCACGGTAAGATTAGTCATTCTAAAATGTTAGTCATGACGTTTTCTAGCAAGAAAAAAATTATCTTACGTCATAATCGATTAATAAACTCGTGTAGTTCCGCTTATTCGCGTTCGGAACATACGATCAGTCCTCAATTTCGATCTTTCGATGCAAATAAAATCATTTCACCATTTGAATTTTATAAAAATAGATAAAGAATCCTTGTTTGTAATCCTGTTGCTCGAAGAACAAGTCTGCTTGTAAATATGTGTAATCCTAAGTGACTATTTTTGAAAAATAATAAATTGTGTTTTAATCCTTTTGCAAAATTGGAATAATAAGTATCAATCGTATTCAAAATGAAATATTAGATATCACATATTAAATATTGCAATATTATTGAAAATTAAATTTTTATTATTTATTATTTAAATATTATTAAGGTAAAGAGAAAATGTTGATTAAAATGAATAACAACTAAAATTCAGGAATCAAAAATTACAAATATTTTCTTACTTTTATTCACATAGATTAAAAAAAAAACGTTCTACGAAAATTACAAGTTATTTATAAGATCGTTCTATTCTATAGCTTCATTTATAATTCGAAATATATTTTACGTGTTCACAGATATACAGAACTTCTCATCGATTATCCAAAAAAGATTCTTCGAAAACAAATTATTCACAAAATCGTCCCATTCTATATCACCGTTAATAATGTAATAAAAGATTCTACATTTTTACATAAAAATAGGATTTCTCATCGATTATCAAAAAAAAAAAAAAAAAAAAAAA
>NW_006263570.1:1006369-1006931 GCF_000469605.1 Apis dorsata
CATTTCAACACTCTCGATAATTCCCACAAATCCCACGCATCATTTCAATCTTGTGCTCGAGACTTAACATCTCGACCATTTAACGTCCCATTTTATACTAGCAACAACCTCGTCATCAATCTCCCTCAGAATCCTCGAAATCCGTTTGCAACACGATCATTATCCCAAACAATTTCTCCCCTCGATAAATTTTCGGATACAATAATGGTGGCGCCAAGGTCGTGGCAATAAAATTCTATTAGATTTTCGTGGGCCAGCGGCGAACGCTGATCGATGCACGCCGAATTCCTCGAGTCGCCAGTTATTTTTAGTCGAAGGAGCAGCGTGGAAGGGACCAGTAAGTGTCGTAAACGTAAAAGACCGCGTGTCCCGGCTTCCAAACATGCACGCGCGTTGCGTGGGCGCGCGCTCCGGTCGCATGCATGCATGCGTGCGTGCGTGCTTACGTGCATGCGTGCGTTCGTGCGTGCGTGCGTGCGTACGGTGAACGACCGGAGGGCAAGGACGCCACAAGGACACGCCCTTACACACGTCCGCGCGCCTCTACGCGCGCGCTCACGTG
>NW_006263570.1:1008122-1010901 GCF_000469605.1 Apis dorsata
TTACGCCTCTTCGATTTGATGAACAACGGCCGTGTGGAAGGGAATACGGTGAATACGTGTCTCTTTCGAGTGAATTTGCGCGGCAATTCTTCCGAAGAGGGAATGTTTGGTGGGGTTCCGTTCGATGAGTTTCGTGTCGGAATCTTGGGAGGAGACGTGGACGAAGGTTGAATATTGCCGAGGCCGAGGATTTTGGTTATTCTAGAAATTGTTGAACAAGCTTGAAGTGTTGTGGAAATTGAACAGATTGTGGATTTTTCTGGATTTAATTTTTATTTCTAAATTGAATCTGATTGAATTGAGTATTCGAATCGATTGAAGTGGAATTCTTTAAAATATTGTAAATTGAACGAATTATTATTTTTTCTTTAAATATTTAGATATTGAAGAAATTTTATAAAGTTATTTTTCGTATTCGATTCTATTGAGATTGAATGGATTATTTCTAGAATTCTGAATGTGTTATTTTCATCTTTCTTTCTATTGGTCTTTTTTCTGAGAAGTTTAAAATAAGTGACGATCGAATAATAAGAATATATTCAGAGGAATTATCATAAATTTATTTTAGAATTAAATGAAATTAAATAAAATTATTTTAGAAATTAATTTCAGGATAAAATGTAATTATTATCTAAAATAAACTTTTTGCAAAATTTAAAATTAAAAATTTTAAATAAACGGAACTGAAAATTCGAATTAAATATCTTTTTGTAACTTTTTAATATTACAATTTTCTAAAAAAAAAGTTTTAAATTTTCGAAATAATTTTTTTCAATCTTCTATTATTAAACAAATTATTAAACCAACACGCGAATCGAAAAATAAAATATTCGATATTCCTTGTAGACGATTTTAAAAACTGAAATGATTTTTTACTAATGAACATATTCTTCAAACTCGATGATACAATTTTTTTCTCGCACGATCGTCGGTCGGAAAAGCATGCTGGTGAGAATATTCCGATCTTCCATTGTAAAGAGATAATATTACAGGAAAGACGCCGCTGACGCGTCCTCGGCATTCCAAGCGTCGTAAATCAACGATGAAACTGCGGATTATCCTCCAACGGCCTCGAGTTATACACTCGTTACATGCGCTCATCCCTTCCTCGCGCTGATTCTCTTAACGAGTTTTTGATTCAATGTTTATACATTATTGTAACACATCGTACGCGTGCTGCCGGCAAACGACGTTGCTAATCGAAAGAACGATCATTCGAGTGAAGATCCCTTTGCGAGATTGCGAGAAAATGGATACGATGAAAGAATATGAAAATATTTCCTTGAATTACAATCTCTCGATTGTTATTTTATCCACCATTTTTGAAGATAATTCCGTAGAGACGTTAAATGAAGTTCCTGTCGCACTATAAGAAGATAAATTTAATTTAATTTTGAATATAAAGAATAAAATTTCTGTCGCAATATATCGTCCATCTATTATTAAAATTATGATAATGAATTAGATAATTTTTAGTAAATCTTTCGTGTATCACAAATCTATTATATATATTCTTCTTCTAAGGATAGATTTCTGAAATTTTTTCAAAATCATGAAATTATATTTTAAAATAGCGCGATAATTATTCAATCAAACGGCACAGTGAATATCGCATTTGTTTTTGTTGACAGAAGTCTCTTTGAGACAGATCCAAGACAATTAGCCGGAGAAACGATTGGAACGGATCGCGTGAGGTTTCTAAAGGGATGGTGATACCATGTTGAGAAAAAAAAGATTGCCAAAGTTGCAATTGATGATCTTATGTCCAAAGTTGCAGGCTTTATTACGACTTGCTCAAAGAAATACGCAGAAAACGATACTTTCCCCTTCTTTTCCCTGTCCCTCTCGCCCCTCTTCTCTCTACTCTTCCTCTTCCCTCTTCTTTATCCCTCTTTCTTGCTCCAACTGTCTGTATTCCCTCTTTTTATAATTTTTTGTTCTCTCTCGCAGCCAGGCAGATCGCGTCTCGGTCGATGAACTTTCTGGAACGATCTCGCGATTGCCTCTCGATGTTTCTTCTTCTTCCTCTTTTTTTTCTCTTTCTTTTTTTAACTTTTATGCTTCTTTCTCTTCTTTTCTTCTTGAATCCGTGTAATGTCGGACACTCGAGTTGAGAAGCATCGGGGAAAAATCGTGTGCCTCCTGCGACACGCGTTTATGCACGCCCATCTATACATCAATCATGTTAGTTTCAAGCACCTCGACGAATTTGGCCAAAATATGTTTATCCCTTTATATTAATTGCTACTGCTTCAATCTCTAGTTAAGATTTACCATTTTCAAGATATTTTGAATGTATTTCATCGATGAATTTTTTCCAGATTGCACTTTTATGAGCAGAAATTAGAGGTTAGATACGTTGTTTCTTGAGATTTGATGATACATTTTCTTGGCTTTCAGGATTCTTTTCAAGTTATTTTTTCAAAATATCGGCTGTCTTGTCAACACACTGACTGCTTGAAAGTGATAGCAGGTATTAATGTTAATTAAAACTCATATAATGGATCGATTATTGGATCACATTGGAACGATTGATAATTCATGAAGAATGCATGTGTGGACAAAGGCCTTATTCTGTTAAAAAAGATCTTTGACTCCATCGAAACGCGAAAGTTCCCTTTATTTGCACAGACCCATTAGCACGTTACAGAATCAAATTTTAGGAAAGCAGAAAAATATTTAGCAACATTTTTTTCTAATGACTCAACAACTTTCGTCTAAATTTGGACAAAAATATAGAAACAAGATGAAACATTCCTTCGATTTTTTTTTTTTTTTT
>NW_006263570.1:1011069-1020580 GCF_000469605.1 Apis dorsata
ACGAAATCAATTACTGGCAAGAGAAAAAGCAGCTGACATTGGATAAAGACAATGAGAACGAGCTCGAAGGAAGTACAAAGCGATTCGTGGAATACACGTACACGGTCAGGATCTGTTATCCCTGGAAGAAGGATAATGTAACGGTTGAAAGATCAAGAGACTAGGAATGAGCGGGAAAGAACGCCGAGAAAAGAGAACAATAAAATGGAATTTACCTTCCAAGAAAGAAGATCTCATTGTTCGTTCTTGGAAAGAAGTTTTATAAAACTATAGCGAAGGGAGGAGAGAGAAAGTCATAGAATAATCATAAAGAACCGTTCAATAAGAATTAATTAACTAGCATTAGAATGAAATCTGATGGATGATGATTTAAAAAATTCGTGATTATTCGTTTTTATTTTGTTCCAATGAAAACGAAGAAGAATAGGAAAGAAGTGAGAAAGGGAGAGCTTAAGTGGAAGAGGGGAAAAGGCGATTCACTGTAAACGCTTGTTTGGACATAACTTCGCTCAGTGACTTTATGACACCTGTCAGAAGAGTTCGGCACTGTGCAAACCATACAACAATAAGGTACATTCCGATGCAAAGCAGTAACAGTCTGGCTACTCGAATACTCGAACTTTCCCCTCTCCCCTTGTTTTGTTCTTTCCCTTCTTCCTCGCCGTCCTTCACCCTTTCTTGTACGATTTCATTGTCGCCTTTTTCTCTCATCGATCAGCCAAGACATCCACGTCCGTCTCTAATTCTAAGGAATATTATATTCCTCGAGTTTTGGAAGGACTTGTAACTTTTTCATTGTTCTATTTATATGAAATGTATATATATTCGTGGAATATTTTTGAATCTAAAGAATGCTTATTTGTTAAATTATGAGATAAATTCACGTTAAATGAAATAGGAGCGAGAACAGAAGTATGGCAGTACAACAGAAAGAGAGAGAGAACATTCTGTTGCGTCTCGTTTCAATTAACGCAATGAATAAGTTTTAATTTAATTAATTTAATATAATGCATATCAATTTTTACAATCGAATAAGAAAATATTATTGTAGTATTTTCTATGATATTTGTATCGTGTCATAATTAAAAATATGGTTTAAATCGTTTGAGCTGTTAATTAGTTATTATATTATTCCGTAGTAACTAAATAATCGTTTTGTATAATTTACTCCGTTTTAATTAATTAAGAATATAAATGCAACAAATATCTTGTAAACGTATATTCTCGTTACTCCTTCAGATTATTGCGTATCACGTTAAGTGCAAAAATTGCATTTATCTTTTAATGAAATAAAAATTACGGATGTTAAAATATTTATGATCGCAATATGTACGCCAGTAATTGAGAAAAGAACGTCTTTATAAAAATGCATGCTGTTACATCGCCATTCAATTTCAGCGTTCGTTTGTATTTAAAAAATTCTTATTCACCAGTTGCGTCGGGTCATATAAAAGCCACCCTGTGGTTTACACCCGTTTTCCTGCGTTTAATCGCACTTTCACATGAGAAGCAACAGGTAGTGCCTTCGAAAGAAAGCGCGAAATGCATCCTCTCGCGCAGAAAAATTCAACTACTAATTTCGCATTAATCTTTAAAAAATACAGCAATGCAATGGTGATAATTGAAATAATATTATTTGTTTAAAAAATGCAAATGTTCAAATTGATATAATAAAAATTACTTGATTCTTTCGAAAAATAATAAATGAGAAAGAATTTCATGCTACGTGTTGAAACAGTTTATCAATTCCATAAATTTCAACTTGTGTGTAGTGAATTATTCGTTCACTAATTAACACATAAAAATTTCTAACTAACTAATAAAAATTATAATCAAAAAATAAATATAGCTACTTTTATAAAAATTTTCTTTCTTAAATACTTAAGAAAACGTACGCTTTTAAGCACCTTATGCGTATACACGTACAATTCGATAATATCCCCAATATTAAGCGTATATAATAACTAAATTACAACACAATACAGTACCTACGATCTTATGCTATAGTACATTATACAATATACTATAAGATATATTGACTCATATATCAGGTTGTGTAAACCCATCTACCTTTCTTCACCACAAACGATAAAATAACAAAAAAAAAGAAAGAAAAAAACGTCGGAAATATCGTCCAATCGCTCAACCTTCTGCCTCTCCGCAGCCTCTTTCCCCCAAAACAATCACCTCGACGTTATCCCTCCCTGAACGAGTGGCACGGTACCAGGGAGGGAGAGAGGGGGGAGACGCACTCGCCACCGTTCCCCATCCGATATTTACGATTTCCCTGCGGGGCTTCTCTTCCCGAGTTGCGCACCGCTGCGTTGAAAAACCGAATAAAAAGCAGGCCGCGACGGTAAGGAGAGGCAAAAAAAAAGAAAAAAGAAAAAAGAAAAAAAAGAGGGGGCAAAAGAGAAGGCGAGGAAAAGGCAAACAGTGGCTAGAGAGACGGGGGGAAGGGGAGGAAGCAGAGCGCGGAATAAGCGATGGAAACGGACGACGAAGTCAGCACAGGGGGTGTGAGGGACGAAAAGGGCGAAGCGGGGGAGGGGGGAGGGTTGAAAGAAGAAAGAGCGTGGAGGAGAGACGAAGGTGGCGACAAAGAGCAAAGATAAAGAAAGGAGGAAAGAAGTAAAAGGAGACTCACGTTTGCAGTGGCCCTTATAGGCGACGGGAATGGCGCGACCTGCGCGGCAGGCGGCAAGTCGCAGGTGGCAGGCACTCTTGTATGTGTTTCCGTCGGCCCCGCAAACGGGGCGTGCGGCGGCTCGTTGTTGCGGGGGCGGCTGGGGGCACCTGCGGGCGCACCTCACGCAGTGCGGGCTCAGGTTCTGGTCCAGCAGGCAGCTCCGGCCTTGGCCGCACCGGACCCGTGCGCACGAACCTGCTCGACACTTTACACGTTATTACGCACAGTCGTAAACTGCCCCCGTGATAGATGCGTCGCCTTTCCCTGTTTGTTTTCCGCGCGCCAGACCGCGCACGCGCGAACCTGACGCGGTTCCCTAGGATGCGCGCGCACGCGCGATCTCTGACCACTCAGGACACTTGTTTCGAAATGGTTTGTTTTGGGACTTAGGATTTAAAATTTGACGTTTCTCAGTTGGATAATTCGCGAGAATGAGTTGTCGAAGTGGTCGGAAATATAATTATATCTTCTTCGTTATTTAGAATTGTAAATAATAGTGAAAATTTATTCGATTTATGCGATCGTAATTGTTCACGTTAATTATTCTATACAAAAAGTTTTACTGATCTTAACGAGAATTGTTATTGTTTAATCCTTGCAACTGAATACCTTCGATAATTCCATTTCAAATCATTTATCGAGCAATAGAAATTAAATTTAATTGATTATTAAATATTTAAGAATCTAAGAATAATCTTTAAAGCCATGAATTCAAATTTTGTTATATCTATAGTGGTATATGGTTCTGTCGATGGTCGTTCAATTGCAAAGCGGTGATAATGATTCTATCTCTTTCATACATACTCACTTTGGCAGTGGCCGTTATAGGCAACCGCTAGTTCGTGGCTTCCTTTCTTGCAAGCGCGTTTCTTCAGTCTGCACAAATTTTTGTAGCTTTTGCCGTCCGTCCCGCAGACTGGACCACCGCCTCTTGGTGCCTTGCACTCAGGGCTGCACACACACCTTGGTCTTCCTCTACGCACCACGCACTTCTTCCCCTCCTCACACCTTACTTCCGTGCAGCTTTCTATCAATAGAAAATAAATTTTTCTTTTCTTTCAAGAAAAATAGTTTAACAGTTTCCATTGAATTTGAATTTTTGTAAAAAAAAAATAATCGCGGATGTTTATGCAAAATTAAATTTTTATGAACATAATAATTTACGGAGCTTAAATTTTGCTTTATTCTTTAAATACTCTTCAATATAGTAATGTTTATTATACTTTGAATATTTTATTATTTCTTTTTTTATCATATTATTTTGCAGATTTTGGAATATTTAAATTTTGCATAAACATCTGCATACTAATATTTTGACGAGAATCTTTAGATTTTTTTTAAAAAAAAGTTCAAAAGTAAATCAAAAATAAAATATTCACTTACCTCTGCAAGGACGACACTGCACACCTCCACCAAGCACCCTCCAAAAAAAGAGACTTCCGCTATCGAGATCTTCCTCCGAGTACGCGGTCGCTGCTGCAGCGTTCGACGCGCAACAATCTTCCTTTGTCACTCCTTGTGACAATAATTCCTTACAACGACCGTTGCTAATGGAAGACCAGCATATACCGCCTGTAACACATTTCAGATGAAAAAATTAATTCTAAATGATTTATTCAAAAGCAGACATTATTCAATGTTGTTTGAATAATGATATCAACTCAACCAGAAACTAATTATCGATGAATATTATTTACAATTTAAATAATTGATGATAGATAAGTACTTGTCGAGTCTTTTTTTAATGCATAACGTAAATCTAACTAGAATTTGTTTGAAAAACATCAATATTTAATATATACTTAGAAATAGATATATCTATTTGATGAACATATTATTTTTAATAGCGTTTGTTGAAGAAGACTTCGAAGTTTGTCATTAATCTTTTCTTAAATCAATATTTCTCAATACTTTTTAAATCATGTTTTACAATAATTAAAGTAACATTTTCATAAAAATCTATGTTAATATTAGATTATTTGCTCCTTAAATATCATAATCAAATCATATTTTCCATCTTTCATAGAGAAAAGATAATTCATATTATAGCAAAACTAGTTTAGAATTTAATAAAAATTAGAAAAATATATATGGTTGATTTCGTAATCATCCTCCTAAAGATTTTCTTCTTCTGAATAATATATCAAATATATGACTAACAATATTCTTAACAATATATTATTCGACACGTTGAACATTTTAAAACTGTTCGATTTCATTGAAAATTCTCATTAAAAATTATTGACACACCTTTCTTCTTTCCTTACATACACAAACAATGCAATCAACATTATTAATCCCGCCACATTGAAATATCCTCAATAAACGAAAGATCAGTAAACAGAAGTTTAAAATTGTACGATCAATAAAAATAACTTCCTTTATCGAGATCCCGATCGTCTCGTTTCGCGAACGAGACGAGCAAGAACATAGTTTCCCAGAATGAAACTATGAAAATTCCACTCGAGATATGACGAAACGTTGAAACCTCGTGGGGCTCGGCGGGAATCGTCGACAGGATTTTTTTTTCTCTTCTTTTCCCTCCCCTCCCCCCTATTCCATTCGTTTCATAGCTCGCCTAATCACAGCCATAGCTATGCCGGGTGCGCAACGAGGGGTTTGCGCGTCTCTCTTTCTTAATGAAAGACAGCCGGCTCTCGCGTTAGCATTCCGGGAACGTCGCATTAATGAGACGCGTTCGCGGGGAAAATTCCTTCGAGGACTTTTAATTGACGCCGTGTACGGCGGGCGCGACTTGGCGCGTTTGAAAAAGTGGAACAAGGCCCGGCGCGAAATCGACGGACATTCGTTAGAAAGCTTGACGAACGTGTCATAAAGTTGCGAAAGAAACACTGTTGGCCGCGACAGGATTACACGTCGTGCTCGTGTCCGCACGATGATGGATATACGTCGGTGATATTGAGGGTTGAGGAGGGGAGGGAGGGAAGGGGGGGTAAAAGAACGGGCGGACGAGCCTTTCGTTTTTCCAGGAAATAATAGCGGGACGAATGTTTAACTGATGAACTGGAAGGATGATCGTCGGCCGTGGTGAATTAAATGTGGGATAAGAATGTGTGCGCTAAGCGAGCGCTCGATTGGAAATTACATGTAGCGGTATCACGGGGAACGTGAAAATAAAGTGCTTCGATAATGTACAAGTTGAAAGTTGTTTATTAATGTGGGATTAAGATTTGAAACGAGGAATTGAATGATTTTTTTTTTTTTTTTTTTCTTTCTTGGGGGAAGTTGAAGCAGTTAAAAGAATTTTAATGACCGTTTAATTTTGGAGAAGTGTATTCTAGCGATTGTAAATATATATTTTATAAACGTTTGAATATCCATTTGAATATCTTTTTTTTTTTTTTTTTTATTGAAAAATTCTTAAACGTATGAAATAATATAAGTATATATATTAATGTACAATATTTGTGCATTAATGTACGTTATTATTCGTAAAATTTTAGTATGGTTATGTTTTTGCTATTTATTATGGATTATCATTAATTATCATTAAAAATATTTTTATTTTACGCAGTATTGAATTTCTAATATATAAAATAACGTTTCGTTTATTACTTATAATAGATGCAAAGTACAGCATGTAAAATATAGGAATTATTGGCAATAACTTGAACAAGTTTATAAATATTCATTCGATAAATGAATATTATCAGCGAGTCGCAATTTTTATGATTCATGCGATTTTGCATTTCAAATTTCCTATCATTACTTCACGGATGACTAAAATTATAGCTAGCAGTAATAGAAAATAATTCCTAAAATTACTTTCTTAAACCAAGAAAATTCAACGTATAGTTTTTACCTATTTATTTAAAATTATAATAAAATGAATAATTAAAACTCATTTGCGACATTAACTGAAACATCATGCATGCAGTATTTCAGAAATGATACTGATCAATTCCACGTTCATTTTCTAAATCTTAATAAATCTCGAAACATCTAATTAACGTTTAATTTTTTTAGAAATAAAATTATTTATCTCTGAAGATAATCGGTTGCTCGTACGCATTATCATAATTTTTATACGTATAATTATCTTAAAAAAGTCATCAATTAATTACGTTCAGTTATATTTCCGCGCTGAGATAACAGTAATAGCAAATTAAAAGATTCATTGTAATGTCATTCACGTGGTAGACAGACAAACTCTGGTTCGCGGTTTTAGGTCTCGAGAAACGGGAAAGTAAAGTATTTTTCTACACCACGGACTCATAAAGGAAACGTCCAGTGCGAACTTCGTGTGCAAGTACTTTAGCTTGTATGATCAGCACACACGAGAAGACTCGTCCAATTCCTGGCTACAAGTTAGGAATAGTCGACATTGTTTGCCGAACTCTCCATCGACTTAGGGTAAAATTCCTGGAAGACGAGGAGTTAGAGGCTATGCTAACGTCTGAGCCACAATGAGCCTCGCAACGTACTAATTACTTCCACTTTCGATTGTATATATTTAAATAATGCTCGCGTTGCATTCAAAGTAAATCTCGATGCCTTTACGTTTTCCTCTTTCTCAAAAAGTATTCATCAATGGATATTTAAGACGTGTATGTACTAGAATGAAAATGCAGCGGAAACTAGCATTAAAATATAGTAATTAGAAATCGAATAATTTGCAAATGAATTTTTAAGAGAATAGAGAATGTTTATATTTAATTTTTGCAATAATTTTTTAATTTTTTAATACTGTTACAATTTTCGAAAATAGAGAAGATTTCTAAACTTTGGAAAACGAATTAAAGATCCAAATGAGTTGATTAGGATCCCCCTAACGGATTTTTCTAAAATTTAACGTTTTCTAGATATACCCAAAATATTTAAAAACCTAAGATTAATATCGAATAATTTTTAAATATCTTTCGATATTGAAACAATTTAAGATAAAGGAATTTAAAAATTAGTAAATAATTTCAATTTTCTGCATCTGATTTTAGAAATCCTAAAAATTTTGAAGGAACAATCACTATCAAAGATTTATATTCAAATATTTTAAGTATCCTTAGTAAATTTTCGAGTATTCTAGTATATCGAGTTTGTCAAGAATTTTGAATATCGTTATAAGAGTTGAAACTTAACGACCTTCTCCCCCCTTTGCACAAAAGTATCCTTTAAGACTAACAAATTTGATTTCTCCTACACTCAACCGTTACTCTCTCGTAAAATTAAATTTTATTGTCGAATTAACGAGTATTGCGAGGCACAACCCACAAAACACGTAATCCACCGCAATTGTGACTTACGATCGAAAATTTCCGTTCATAAACTGATAGCTGAGAAAGAAGGGGCGCATCATTGTCGAGCTTACGTATTCAAGGAATATATCGATTACCCTAACTTCGTGTATACAGAAGCGTTAACCATTCAACTCGTCGAAGTCGTAAGGAAACATAACGGCAGAATACGAAATGAATCATGCTAATAAAGGGGAGCTTTAACAGATAAAGTATGCACGGGTCCCGGTGGAATCACAATTGTATTTTAAAACCGTGCACCGGTTGTGGATCAACAGATCGGTAATGCGATCTGTTCTCCTTACTATGCTCGTGTTTTCTTTGCATGCAGTTAAACAGCAACTCAGACGTCGGTAACAAAGGCGTGTGTTTAAAACGCGTTTATAAAGCGATTATGGTCGTAAGAGGTTGTAACAATAAACGTCATTGAACGGTTATAAACGGTGATGTCCGAGTGGATTAGTTAATAACGTCTGTTACGATCGGAGGTATATGTTAAATAAAATAATTTGAAACTGATTCATTGTTGCGCCACCGATTCAGGATAAATACAATCGACGATTCGATTGAAAGAATCGCCAACGTTTCTTTCCAAACGTGATGTTCCCAAGGAGTGATGAAGCGTTGCCAAGATGTTTATTTAAGCTTGTAATTTATGCACGTCCGTTCATTACGCGTTTTACATACGTGGATTGATATTTATTAGCTGCAATCAGGTTCTTTTGTGACGCGCAATAACTGCTGATTGCGCATGATCATTTACTTTTATGGAAATTTTTTGGAAAAATGATGACATAAAGTTTTTACGTGTCTTATTGATCGTACGTGTCGAGTTAAATAAAATCTTCGTACATTCTAATAAAAAAAATATTTTTTCTTTTTTGCAAATATTAAAAATGTGCAGGTATTTTTGGCATTTGAAGTTAAATTTGGTTTTCTAATTATTCGTATGCTATTGCTTAATTTTACATGATTTGATCATTGCAAAGTAAAATCTGATATTTTCTAAAATTAGAATTAATTTTTTCATACAGATACTTTCAATACAGATTTCGAACTCTAAATCAGTTACTTGTCACGTATAATTTTCATAAATTTCAAAAAATAATAAAAAAGTATATCATACGTATAAAAATCTATAACCAAATTTCAAAGTAGGTACGATGAATCCTAATTTTTCTAACCATCCGAAATGTACTTTACTCTAGTAATAAAGAATACTCTTAATTATTCGCATTTCGAAATTCGAGTCATAATTTTCCACTTAAAACACCGAATAATAAAATTTGAATCGAATAACTAATACACTAGAGAAAATTCAATTTTACCCATTAGATAAAAACAGCAATAAAGATCCGATTCTCATCGCTAAGAAATTCCAAAAGCGAACTCCATGAACCAGAACATCCCTCCTCCGACACACTCAGCCATCCATTGTGAGTTGATTGACATCACATCGCCAGAACAAAGTGGGAAAAAAATCCAACTTCCGGCACGCACGTGGCGGGCCGGGGCCCGCAAGGTGGCGGAGAAAGGGACAGAGAAAGGGAGAGAGAGCTCGCACGGTGTG
>NW_006263570.1:1020781-1026164 GCF_000469605.1 Apis dorsata
GCGGCGAAAAAAGGCACGCCGCGGGAACCAGAACCGAGACGTCCCTCAGAGACAATGGAACACCTCGGGCATCAATTAATCACCGTGCGATAATGCAATTGGAAACAGCCGGTTCCCGGTCTTTTCGCAAGCTTCGTCTGCCAACGAATTGCCTCGACCACTTCTCCTGCCTTTTTGCCTCGACCTCCCCTTGTCTTTCGCCCTATCTCTTTTCCCCATCGTTCCATCTTTCCTTCCTCCTCCATTATAACGTCTATCTCGGTCTAGCCTGATCCGAAGGAAACGTATTTCTTCCTCGATTACTTCATGTATCAGACTGTTCGTCGACCGTTTCCTTCCAGACAATGGAAAGAAACCGGAGCAACTGCAACATGGGCCACGATTAAATGCGGTTTATGTATTTCTTGGGTAAGGTGCTTGTGAAGGTGTATCGTTTACCATGTCTGATGCCAAGTCTTTTGTGTATGGTTCCTCGTCCTTGTAATAAGGAAAGAACGAGGGGGGGAATTCGATCGTGAAACTTCTGACCGGTGATTCGAAGTATCGTGTCCATTCTATTTGCTATTTCTTGTTTCTGTATTTCTATATTTGGGAAAATATTATGTTTATTTAAATTTGTTATTATAGATTAATTGCAGATGGAATGATAATCAATTAATATGCAACGAATTATTCTTCGTTTTCTTCAAAGAACACTTTTTGAAAATTCTTTCGTGATTTGAAGAGGAAATTATTCTTATATTATTTAAAAAATATTTATCAGTTCACCAAAGAAATATGATATTCTCGGATGGTTCATTTATCCGAGCATTAATCTTATTTATTTTTTTGTAAATAATTATGGTATTTTAATTTTGGTAATTATTAAATCAGTGAATTCACGCTTTTATAGGATCAACGATAAAATTCTTTCAATTAGTAGAGTCAAACAAGTCATTTCAAACTCATGTATGTAAGTACATGTAAAGTTTATCATATTATAATTTATCTAATTTTATATCATAATTATTTTTTAATCCATCCTCGGGCAATTGTGAAATCAGAGTGGATATTATCTGTATTTCATTATATTATCTTATACAAAAAAAATGTTATTGATTTGAAGAATTATATAGAATTTATTTCATTTACTTGATGAGATAGTTTCAAAATAATTTGAAATTGTAATTTAAAAAAATTGTATGAGGAATAAATAACATGTATTAGTTCTAAGTAGATTTTTTTATACTATAAAATTTGGAATTTTTATATATATAGTATTTTAAAATTTCTTGATATCTTTTTAAAAAATTTAAAACTTTAATATTAAGGTTATTTAATATTTTTAGAAAATATTTCTTAGAATTAATTTTAGTTTTTTTTAAAGAAAAGTTTACATCTGATATTTTATTCCTTGTATTTTTCATTTAAATATATTGAAATATTATTAGATTAATAAAATAATCTAATAAGATAAATATAGTTTTCTCTTTTTTGAAAACTTTGAAAATACAATTTTTTCACAATATATGTCTAGTTTTTGGAAGACTCTTATACGTTACTTTTGAATAGAAATAATTAAAAAAAAAAACAATTTTTAATAATAATTTTTTGAAGAAAATTTGAAAAATTTAAAAATATAATATTGTAATATTAAAATGATGATGATAATAAAGGTTACCTTAAAAATTTGAAATTTATTAAGGGGGTAAACTATGAATTACACTTCTTTTTTATATAGGTCTTATTGTTAGCCATAGAGCAACATACATCAATACATCATGATTTCTTGTGAAATAAATATGGCAACTAAAGTGATTCGATACTAAGTTTTCTGGTGAGCGACTTTCGCTTATATTTTTCTTTTTTTCACCGCACCGTGAAATTTGAGATTCTCGATACTTAAAGCACGCATTGGAGTTAAATTACAATGTTTAATTGTATGAAACTACAGAATGTATTGAATTCTATCCACTCTCCAAATATCTTCTTTTATTTCAATTAAAAAAAATAAACTTAGGAATGTCTAAAATGAATATATTAGAAATTTAATATGTGAAAAAAAAATGCAATAACTTTGCTATGGCTATTTTAATATAACAATTATCGATATTAACAATTTAATTAAACATTAAAAATAGAATTTATTTTTTTGTAGAATTTAATTTCACAGAATTATATTAGAAATTAAAAATATAAAAAAAATTTCATTCAGTAAAGTATGATTCAATATAGAGAAGAATATAATTTTATGTCATAATTTTATTATATTTTTTTTCTTTTAATTAACTTTCAAAAAAACATATTTTTGAAATAATTTGAATATAAAATACTGTTACACAAATAATTATATCGTAATTATTACTCGTAATTATTTTCCGATTTATCATATATAAAAAAATCATCAATTAAAAAATAGTATTGAGTTAAAAAAACGTTTATTTTCCAAAATGAACAACATTTCTCTTTACATTTATTTTATTTAAGAAAGAAAGAAAGAAGAAGAAGAAGAAATAAAAAATTTTGTTAATCTAAATCTCTTTGATCGTAACAAGAATGAGCTGATAGAAGCATGACGTTCTGTAGCTAGCTAAAATAGCTGCAGAACCTTTCAAACCCAGCACAGTTTTCGTTCGAATGGTTCGTGTTACGTCCGGGAATAAAAATAGTTTTATAATCAAGCGAATAGCCATGTTCTAGAAATTATCCAAAAAAAATTTCAAAGTTTAGTCTGGTAAGAAATATTCGTCAAAAATAGAAATTTCGCATCGAAATCGATAAATTGAATAGCAAAACTAAACATAAAATAATTAAATAAACTTAAATGAAATAATCACATATTCCACTTTATGTGAACAAAAACCATAATACATATATATATATATTAATAAAAATTTCGTATTTCTTTCCATGTATCTAAAGAAAATTTTTTTAATTAAAAAGTTTCTCTTCAAAATCATTACCTATCCTATTTCGCGAAAAGAAAAATATTTTAATTTTTTCTGAACTAAAAATTCTCCGAGCAAGAACTCAAAACCGAGCAAAAAATTATTTCGAAATATTTAAAAAAAAAAAAAGAAGAAGTTACTTCGATCCTCGAACACGAATTCCTCCAACTACCCTTTTCGCCACTGAAAAACAGACGAAAATTAAAAAGAAGAGCGAGGTACACGCAGTCCTGTGACGATCAAAAAATTAATTAGAAACGAGCGGGTCACGGATGGAAGGATTGAGATCAAAGACCAAGCGGTCTGAGAAGATTCTCAGACGAGACCCACCCCCATCCGTGGGCTCGCCTTTTGCCACTGACCTCCCTTAACGTCGCACGAAATGCCTTCTTTCACACAGACGAAAATCAAGCAGCGCCTATTTTTATTTCGGTCAAAGAACGACCGAGATGCCTTTGCTCGATCCACGGCCTTCATCGAAACGCTCTCTTCTTCTTCTTTTTTTTTTCTTTCTCTCTCTCTTTCTCTCTTTACCTCTCTTTCCCTCCGCCGACAAGAGATTTTTATCACGGATCCGAGGCACGATGTGAAATCATTCCGACATTAAAAATACGCGATAAAATAAACTGGAATAATAAAATGAATAATAAAGATAGTTATGGAAGATACGCGTGGAAACGTACGAGTATCATGGCATTTAAATTTAGTTTACTCTGTTTCATGCTATATATTTTTATGCATACAAGCGGGAAAGTATTGCATTAGCTTTTTAATTGTTCAGAGTTCTGTTAGAATGTTAAGTAATGTTAAATGGGAACGGGAATTTCGTTCCTCCTCGTGAGTAATTAAATCAATTAAAATACCGTTATTTTTATATTTGAAGATCATTTTCTCTTCTTCGTGTATCTTTTTCAGGGATATTTTGAAATGTAATTATTATAATATTGTAGGAAACCGATAATAGTAATGCACGAAAATATTTCGTTTCTGCAATATTTTATTTTTAATATGAATTGAACATTTATTATTATTATTATTATTTTTATTAATTTACTTTGTGAATATGATCTGAAAATTTATCATTTAAAAATGACTTGACACGGAGAATAAGAACTATAGACGATTATTTGTTGTTCATTTATTTTAATATGTATTAAAAAGATGAAAAAAGAATATAAAAATATTTATAATTATATTCGTAAATATACAGGGAATTTAATTTAATTATCTTTTAAAAATTGGAAAAAAGTTCTTTTCCTTTGATCTCAATTTATATTTTAAAATTTCATAAAATCTATAAAATATTAAACATATTAAATAAGAAATAATAATTTAACGAATTTTATATTTATTTAATAAAAAGATTAAAACTTTTCGAATTCTTTGAATACAAATTTTCGATAAAAAAAGAAATGTATAATATATAATAAATTTTGTGATACGAAAGAAAAAAAAAAAAGAAAAATTTAGTGATCATGTTTGTGGTGATCGATTACCGCAAATCGATGCTGTATTACAATATCATAATATACTATTTTTTGCGACAGAAATTACTGGCGATGGTTCTTGTTACTCGGCGAACTTTATTGCTCGTATATTTATTGCCAACTTACATAATAATCGATAGGATTATTAACTATATTATATTTCCGATCCATCGACTATTAGAGATTTTAATATAGTAACGACGTGCTATTTTAGCGACTTCTCTTAATGTGACATCGTCTCGTGTATTATAATATAAATATTCCAATAATCGATTAATTTCAAGTAGGATAAAAAAACATATTATATTATAAAGAATTATTAATTAAATCATTAATATTTGTCTTTTTTATTTATCTTTAAAAATTCGAAATTTTATTTACTTCTATAGAAATAATATTTAGATATTATATATTAATAATATTTTCTAAAAAATCAAGATATTATTTGAATATAATAGAAGTGATAAAAGAAATACAAAACGTTTGAGAAACTATTCCCATCTACAAGTGCAAGAAACTAATAATTCATTATACCAGAACCGTTAAAGCTATCTCAACCCTTCTAAATCATCGTTCATTACTATATCTGCTATCTCCTCTCAGATCTACTCGTGCCATTATTTCATTACCCGTATATATATATATATATATACATATGCCTTCTATCCCCCTTAATCCTCCCTCCCACCCCAAAACCAATTTCCCACTCAAAACTAAAATTAAATTAAAATTATCCACTACTAAAACACGTGGACAATCGTAGAAATTAATCTTCCTCAACCCTTCTTCAATCTATCCAAACCTAAAACCAATTTTTCAATTGAACCATCTCAATATCAAATCTTCCCCAACCCCCTAGCAAATCTCTCTTTGTCCCGAAGAAACTAACGAGAGACACCATGATCAAATCCACGCCGCATATCCAGAAAAACCCGATACAAGAATTCTCGGAATACCTTTCCCTCTCCC
>NW_006263570.1:1026922-1028217 GCF_000469605.1 Apis dorsata
TTGAGCCAAGTCTTCTTTCACACTCGAAAGTCCTTCCGCTTCTCCCCCCTTACGTCACCGCAGCCGCAGCCGGCCCAACCCCCTCCCCTCCCGCGCAACCAACCGACTGACTGACTTTGGCACAGGGGAAGAGTATTTTTTCGCGTTTTGCCGGGTCAACGGTGACTTTTCAGACACCTTTCGCCCACGATTCGAATGGCGGCTTTTTGCATGCGGCGGCGACACGCGGCTTTGACGAACGACGAAATGGAGACACACGTCGCCTTCCCCCCCCTATCCCTCCGAGAGCTTGCAGTTTTTTCAAGCGGAAAGGGGCTTCCCAGGCGCGAAAGTCGTTCCCTTCGTGGTTAGTGGTACTTCGGACGGAATGATTGAAGGGATGATTTGGAAACAACTCTGTTCTCTCTCTAATAATAGTAATAATAATTGATTAAATTCTTGTTTGATTAAATGATGAATGAAAAGTTATGAATTATTAAGCAATTGATTTAAGTTTTTATTTGTTATATTTGTAGGATATTTTTTTTAATAGTGGGGATTGCTTCGTTATTCTTAACGGTATATAGGAATATTTATCATTTCTATAGTGTCTAAAATATAATTTTTGGTGTAACTAGTAGAGTTTCAGCAATTTGCATGGTGGGAATATATTTAAATTTATCGTCTTATAAATAAATACCATTTCCATCCAAATGTTACGTTGCTTGATTTACGAGACGACTGAAAGAATGGGAATCATTCGTAGTAAAGTGATTCTAAATTTAGAATATTTTATCCATTAGTCACCGACGTTCAGGTTAATGGTAATTTACATTACAACCTCTTTCTCAAATGTTACGTTGCTTTTCTGGTAGGTCTGAAGATCACTTTCGTCGAATTTAGCGCCTAAATTTAACTGAACTAATTAAATTTCTCACGCTTCTACGTCCATAGACCGATAATGTGTTTCCATATTAAAACGAAATTTACAAAAGTCTTAAAAAAAGGAAAAAATTTGACACGTACCAATCGGAATATTCGTGAAAAAATTTTTTCATGACAATTGATTCATCATCATGATTAGCTTATTGTTCTAATTTTTCCTATAATTCAAAATAATCCAATGTTCGAATCGAATCGAGTGAATCGAAACATTCATCAAATATTCATCAAGGTCAAATTGCTCACATAAACGGTGGCTTTAACTCGCTTAAAGGAGATGGTGCTGCGTCGAGGAAATTTAAAGTGTGCATCCAACGTAGCCATAGCTGCAGAAATTTTATAACAAAGAAAAAAAAAAAAAAAAAAAAAAAAAA
>NW_006263570.1:1028428-1031315 GCF_000469605.1 Apis dorsata
TTTCAATAAATCAGGCTTGCAATTTAAATATACCATAAATCGATTATGAAATCACGAATAAGTGTCGATAAATTAGAAAGGGATAATTTCATTTACATATTTACGATTCGAGTTAAACCTACGTATCCGAGAAAATATTCGTGCATATTAATTATAATAATATCGACAAGTACACACCACGCATCCAAGCTAATCACGATTTATCATCAATTTAAAACGCTCAACGGACGTAAACAATATCCATCGACAATCATACAACAACGTGAAGAAGAATAATATCCCATCTCCTCTCTACGATAATTTCAAATCTGTATCCAACATCTCGAGGCAAGTATTCCACTTATATGACACTTATCGGCCATCCGCCACCGTATATCCTGTAATTTCGAGATTACAGAATAAAACGAACTTAACATTTATCCTCATAAAAAAAACCGTCCATCCGAGGCGGTCGTTTCTCATTGCACGAAATATAAGGAAGAAGATTTTCGTAAAGTGGAAGACTCGGTCGGTTGAGCAGCGCTCTTGTCAGACGGTTTTATCGTAAACAGGAGGATAATGCGATCGAGCCGGAAAAATCTACTGGAAGACTTATGGGTCTAGACTCGGAGGTTCTAGGCTCTAGCCTCAAGGCGATGTAGCCACGTCGGTATGCGAGATACAAGCTGCCGATTAAAGTTCCTATCCATTCCCCGTGTGTGTATTCCGTATCCTTTCGTGGATGCATTCTCATATATCAAAAACTGGAGATTTTCAACGGTAGCCTTCGGCGTATCTCTGCTACTGAGATTGGAAAATTGGTATCAAAAATTCTCTTCTGAATCACTAAATGTTAATAAGTTTAACTGATAATATCTTGAAAATGTGAGTTTCCAATTGTTATGGGGAAAATTTGTTTGGAGAGATGAAAGAGAATTTGATGAGAAGAGAATGCAATATCGTGGAAGAAAATTTGTATCGACATTTTGAAAGATATTAGTATATTTGATAGTATATGATAAATTAAAATTTTTCTTGGATTATACTTTCACTTTACTGTTGATTTAAAAATTCAGAGATGAAAGTCCAATTAAAAAGTTTTCATTCGATATAATATTTATAAAATTTAAAAAAACAATGTTACTTTCTTACTATCTAACGATCTAATACTCGTGGCAAAACAATCGATTAAACTATTAATTCATAAAAATATATTCTCCATTGTTTGATATTGTTTCTACGAATTTCTCAAATCTACAAGTCTCACAAAATAAACTCTCATAAAACGTTACAATTCCACGCGTTCCTGGCGAAAGTCCCGCAATTTTTCACGGTCTGGACCCCGTCTGGCTTTTTCCAATTCTTCATTTTACGCGTGTTGCTCCGTGATCTCCGTATTGCCACAGGAACCGCGTGTCTCATTGTTCTCCTCGTCTCGTTCGCACGTTTAACTCTTCCCATTATGCGAGATAACACCGGAAACCGGTTATCTCGGTTCCGATCACGGGCCCTGATCATTGTACTTTTCAGAAAGCGTACTTTCCCAAATGCGGCTACCTCGTTCGAACGTATATATGTATAGATGTCTCGATGGTTCGCCGTTTGTCCACCGTTTAATGCCGTTATGTCGAACAAAAGGCAGGGATATCTTGATAGCCGTGGAATGTGCTCTCCAAAGACAGATTGTTCGAAAGCGTGGCTTTCTATTCTCTCGTTATGAACGCATCTGTTTTGTTGTAAGAAAAGAGGAAAATATGGGGATATTTTCTCTCGTCGTTTTGATGAAAATTTTTATTTTTTTAGTAAAAAGGTTTTTTTAGAATTTCGTTTCTTTGACATTTAGAATTTTAATTGAGATCCAATAATTTATGGTTAATGTTGATTGGTTTTGTCATCTATCGTTGAATTTTATTTTTGTCAGTCGTGTTTGTGTTTGACTTTTATAGTTTGCAAATAATTGATCGCAAGAATATTCTTTTTTATTGGAGAAAGAAAAAGATATATATAAATATATAAAGAAAGTAATTGAAATTTTGTTCCTTGTATTAGGTAAAATCAAATTTATAATTTATGTGAATGGATTAAAGGATGTACGATTTCATTTTATAGCGTGTAATATATAAAATAGAAAGCTTATTACAGATACAACTTTTTTCCCATCTTGCATCCGTATCGAATCGTAAAATTTTATTTTTACAACTATTTACGTTGGTTACAATAAATTTAACATTAGATTTAGATATGGGTATACGTAACTCGTTTCCTTCCTATATCCTATTTTTAAAGTTAATTAAAACTCACTCGTAATTCCTGAATCTCTTCCCTTAATATCTACATCTTGGAAAATCATTTTAATTAAGCCGCAATTTCTCCAGTATAATCCGACCCTAATAATTTCTTTCGAAATAACAACATTCGAACAATTAACTTCTACGGTTTCCATTTGTTCGCGGCCACGTAAATTGATTCTCCCCGGCGAAAGAATTACGTTATCATATTAAGTAATAAATTATCGTTTAATCGTAGATAAATTATAAAAACAACATCGTCGACCGGGATCATTTTATCAGGGAATCTATATAAAGATAAAATAAATCCTTGAAGATCATTCGATCCCTCTTTTCTTTAATTTTATTTCTTTTTCATTTATATTCCTTTTGAATCTTATTCAAACAAAATAAATTATCGCACGTCGTTCGATTCTTTTTTTCGCGTCTCTTCTTTCTCACCCCTCGTTTATACGGATATCGATAACGATTTCTTGTATATTTTCCTAAAAAAAAAAATTTAAAGATACAATTAAAAATATATTTGATGGAAAAACGCGATCGAAGCAAAGATGACTCGAGAGATATAAAATCGAGTTGGTATCAAAACGGTGCTTATAAAACGTTTAAAAAAAAAAAAA
>NW_006263570.1:1031585-1032911 GCF_000469605.1 Apis dorsata
TTAACTGAATTTATTTTCCCGCGGCTCCTTTCTCAATAACATTGCACAGATATACATCTTCGTATCTGACACCGAATTAACGGTAAATCCTGAGGATAATTTCAATGAGTTTCGATCTAATCTGCGTATTTTCTCGAAGCGGACATTCCGGAATTGCCTCGCCTCTCGTGATTGCATCACGTTTTCCTCATCGCCGTTAATAAACAAGATATTTTACGCTTTTAATTAACCGCGTTGATCCTCTCGTATCCTCCCCTCGTTACGATATTATTATATATCAAAGACTCTTTGATCGATCAATTATATCACGGGATTTCTTTTCTCGTTCGACGATCGATAATAATTTGAATGACGATCGATTAATCGATTATCCTAATAAACACTCCAACTCGCTTAACCAATTCCAACTAACTTTATTTCCTCTTGTATCGCGCATCTTACTTCGTTAATGTCGTTAATGCCTGATTAATTCGTCGATAGTTCGATGGGCAGGATCGATCTCGATTGCGATACAATTCGGTTCTATGCTTGTAACGCGAGTGTAACGTAACGTAACGTTTGAATTATCGTTCGAATCTGGGTCGTGAAACGGATGATCAGAGGCTTCACGGTGATGTCAGAGATCGAGGAAATTACGAAACTGCATTAGGATGCGATGCGTTTGAATAACGCGCGTTGCTCGAACTAATTGGAGAATCTCAAGCTCTTCGAGCTTAATCCTCGATCGAGTATTCCATTTCGAAATGCTTTTGTGTGTAAGCTGGTTGGATTTACTTGGAATTAGTCTAAGTTAACTTAAAGAATTATCTTTATTGTGTTAAGCTAAGATCGTGTTTACATAGGCAACAATCTATCTACAAAATATTGTCCCAATATTACTAATACCATTAAAATTTTCTTCAAACTCGACAATTTCTCAGAACTCTTTATTCCTTATTCATATAAATTACACTTTGTCATCCAATAATGGACTAACAACCAACAATCATCGACACAGTTCACATTTTCTTAACTAACTAATATCCAACTATATAAACATCGTGTGTTACTCTTCAACATTTTTTTCTTCTTCTTTCAAGCCCCATGCAATACTCCTATTACCAAGTCACGTACAACCGATTAACAAACGTTTCCAATTACGGAAGGAAACGAAAATTCAAACGAAATCTTTCCCTCATACACACGTACAAAAATACATACAAATGCACACGTATCTATTAGCGTCGTTCCAGCCATCATCATCCTCTCGTAATATCAGTACGAACCGGTAAACCGTATCCCGCGAGCCTTTTCCGGGGTAGCGATCCCGCCAGTCACCCTCCTCCT
>NW_006263570.1:1033002-1038872 GCF_000469605.1 Apis dorsata
ATCGGGCGACAGCAGGTGGTAAAAAGATCGGTACTCGGCCAGGCAAACGCTGCGCAGGCATTCGCGACGTGCCGTAGGGAGGCGAGTTCTTGCCTCGGCAAGACGGCCACGCGGTTAGTCATCAAGGCCCGGAGATTGTTCCCGCGGACGGCGACCCGACCGGTTGACCAAAACCACAAGCTTCTCCCTCCCCTCCTGCTCGTTGTATGCTCTCCTTCTTCCCCCTTTTCCCGTGCTGTTTTGCTCGTATACCCCTCCCTTCTTTCTCTCTCTCTCTCTCTCTCTCACTCTTTTGGTCTCTTCTATCTTATTCTCTCTCTCTCTCTCTTTCTCTCTTCTTCTTCTTCTCCTTCCTTTCCGTTTCACCGTGTCGATGGAGCGCATTTCCCTCCGCTTGTCGCGGTTACCTTCGCCTGTCTCGAGTCAACCGATGCGTCGACCGAGATCGGGTAATCTTAGAAAGTCAACTGGGTATCAGGTATTGATGACTACATTGTATTACGCGTATCCCCATCGAGAATGTCTAGCCCTGCTAGCTCGCACGACAGCTTTCACGCGATCCGATCCATCCCAGACATTCTTTTTTTCTCTCTTTTTTGTTCTTTATTTTTCTTTTTTCTTTTTTTTCTTTTCTTTTTTTTTTTTTTTTTGGTTTTTACTCCTGTACCGCGATTTGTCGTCGGTTTCATGGAGTATTCATGAAATATAAGCTGGGATACAGGGAGAGATTCGATGCGAGGCTTCGATACGATCGCGGATCGACTCGCGAATCGTGGCACGCGATTTTACGTTAATCGAAATGGAGATGACGATCGTTATTAATTGAAAGCTTTTTGAGGGAATAGATGTTCTTTTTTTTTTTTTAACAAGTTTAAAAATATATTAGATCCTAAGCTATTATCACAAGGAAGTTCATTTTGTCAAGGAATCTCTTTGAAATTAATAATTAATTTTTTTTATATAATTTCATCTGAAACTATTTTTCACAATAGAGTGATAATTATATTTTTATAATTTCGTAATTTAAAGTTTTGCTGTGATATTAATCATTTTAAAAAAATGAATAAGTACTAAAATTTTGAACGCAGATTTTATAATCATTGACTATACAACGTCTAATCTGTATAATTTCTTTATATCCAAATCTTAGAAATCATATTTTTATTAGTAATCTTATAGATAATTTCTTGGAATTCTTGGAATTTTATAAGTCAAAACCAATTAATACAGAATAAATAATTAAAATTCTTATAAAAATTGAATAATTCGATTTGAATTTAATTTCGTCGCGAGGGATCAATCTTCACCAATTCGTCCAATTTTTCCTCTCGTATATCATTTTCCCAAAACCTTAAAGCAAAGAGAAATCGAATCCTATTCCCACAATACACAACGAGCACCCATTTCTACTACTTGCCGCGATAACGTCGGTTTTATCGTGCAGGTTTTCGAGTAATCACTCTCGTTGTTGGAACTTGAAACTAACCGCACGCGCGCGCATAACTCGAGTGTTTTATCGCAACCTCATCATCACCGCAGACTGCGCCTTCGGCCATGCATGTCGGTCTGTTTTTGCTACGCTACTCATATTAAAGGCCTCCAAGTCAAAGTGCTAATCCGATACGTGTGTACACGGGACATACATAAACACGGCTTAGGTACAGAGAACCAGTCGCGTTGTCCGTTCAAATACTCGGTTTCGCCTAAGTTTCAGAAAACTCCGCTCGAACTCGCATTATTGTTTCTTATCCTTGAACAGGATTCTCCATTTTCAAGCAATTTCGGCCAGACTTCGATTCCCGCTTTTTCTAAACCATCCAATGGCGGCTACTTTGAATCTTTTCTTTTCGCCTCGAGTTTGAACATTGAGAAAAATTTAAAATTCTTATGCTATTGGTTATACTTGTTGGAAGAATTGTGGGATATTTTATGCGGTATTTTTATTAAAATTTTAATTAAAAATTGCATATTAAAAATAATAATTTAATAAGAAGAATAATTAGTATTAATTAATAATTTCTTTGAAATTTTACAACTTGCAATCTTTCTTAAATGAAAAATAATAAATAATAATAAAGCAATCAATTGATCATTAACTTGTAAAATTATACGGAGAAAGATATAGATTATAATATCATCATGTATATTCTATATATTCTCGAAACGCACGATATTATGCACGATGATATCAAATATTTTCTTTAAAAATTTGCATACTTATATCGTAAAAATTATTCAACAACTTAAAGATTGAATAAAAATTCCAATTAAAATTATTTTCTTCCTTTTCTCGAGAATATTATTACATCTTATTATTACATTTTTGAAAATTATAAATTAAAATTTTCATATGTTATCGAATCATTTATCAACTTATTATATCTAATTCTAAATTTACGATTCGTAACGAAAAAAAATCATATTCCCTTACCTAAATAGATATAAAATATGTTGTACGGAAGTATATTCAAGGAATTGTACGTAGATTACGTTTGATATTCTACGTCAAATAATAACGTGTAAATAAATGTACTCGCGACGTTCTCCAGATTTGAATAAAAAAATAAATAAAATAAAAAAAGAAAAAAAGAAAGAAAGAAAGAAAGAAAAGAAATAAGAAACTGAAATTGATTCAAGAAAGCAATATTTCTCTTCGAGAAACTGTACAAATATCATACCACCCACCGACTCGTTCAAAGTGCAAGCTAAAGAACTCGCATTGGCATAATTTTACGTAATGCCGCGCCGTTTCAAAGCATATATACAGTCCGTTATTTTTCGCGATCGTTCGATTCGATCTCTCGATATCGGTATCCAACAGTGCTGCGACATAATTGATTTTAGAATCGTGATTTGTTCGCGCCTAACACGCGATGTTTATTTGCATAGTTTAGAAAACTTTAAAACCTCCAAGTTTTCAAGGCATTGTTGACTGAATCTGAATTGAATTTTCCCAAGTTATCGAAGAGATTGAGATCGTTGTACGTATAACACGTATGTATAATTCAAGATACAATAGTCGATAGAACGAATATTAATCTTCTATAATCAGATTTTCTTCGTTTATAAATTTGGAGAAAAAATTACGATTGACTATAAATTTTCCCTCGTAGAACTAGGAAACTATACTTTCTAATCTTCGAATAAATATGAATATTTTATATTATTTCAAAAGTTAGAATGAATTATATAATCATTAATAGATATTAACTTTGTAACGGAGATAGTATAAAGTATTAATGATTTTATAATCAATATAATCAAATTTGATAATTTATATCGAAGGGGAATAATTAATTAATCAAAAATAATTAATCAAAAAATATGATTTTCGAATAATAGTTTTACATTTTTTAACATTGCTTTATATAATTATCCAAATTTTTTAAATAAAAGTTGTCGTTCAATTGTCACAACTTCATTATTCAATATTTATAATAATTTTCATTAAAATTCAATAATTTTTTAGAAATTAAATTGTAACAATTTTATTTGATAATTTTAAAGTCTTCTAAAATCGAATATTAATTTGTTCAATACCTTATGAACCTTATCCTTATTCAAGAAAAAAAAAGAATAGATAAAAATAGACAATTTTTATTTCTGACATAATAATGAAAAATTCCTGATGTCAAGAATCTAACACCTAAGAAACGAGTACATTTATCCATCTTCAACTTATCGTTTGAAACGAAACGAAAAAATTTGTTCGGTCAACGTCGACGAAAAATATCCCGGACGAATGGTTGATTACGTAAAACAGCCGATTTTACTAAAAATATAACGAACAGGAGGATTATATCTAACGTTACAGTCACTGTCAAGTGATCTAAGGCTTAGCAACGAGAAGTTGAGGAAATTAAAAATATTTTCGTCGACGTTAACGAACCTGGTGAAACGTTTGCGATCCGGCACGATCAATAAGATCGACAGAGAGTACACGCGAACGGCCATATTTACGACGTGCAAACGTGATCACTTACAATATGTGATGCAGCCGATTGCCGCTTCCGAGGAGCTACGCGGAAGACCGCGCTTTCGTTCCGTGAGGTTGGCAGCAAGCGCAACTTTTTTCTTTTCTTTTCTTTTCTTTTCTTTTCTTTCTTCGATCTTGGCTTCTTACTCTTCACGTTGTATATAATTAATTTTTCTAAATAAGCGAGAAAAATTGTGAAAATTCATTTATTTCGTAAGAAGCTTCGTTTATTGCGTTACGTGTAATTAAATTGAATTGTGAATTCAGGATTTTTAGAAAATTTTGATCGGATGTTTCGAATAGAGATATTTTGTTAATTTGAAAGTTAAGATTAACTATTTAACTGATAATCAGTTAATGCATTAAAGAAATTTATGAATGGAATATATTAAATATTCCACAAATATTTTAATTGCTAAATCAGTTTTAGGTGAAATGACTAGTATTCAAAATTTCATTCAAATTAATAACATGAACATTTTGCACTCTCCTTAATTAAAAAAAAAAAACTTTTTCTATTTATACTTTTTATAATAATTAACGTATATCTACAAAATAATAAACAAAAAAATTTCAAGAATTTAATATCTGAAAATTTCGTACAAAATCGAAGATATGAATAGTGAATAAATCCTCATATTGTTTCCAATATGGAAATAAATATAATAGAGATCTATGTGATGAAAATAATTAAATACGTAATAAGTTGAAATGCATATATTTAATTTCAATTAATTCCTAAATAATTCCTAATATATAAGTGTTACCAACCTAATCTTTCGAACAATTATTTCACTTTATACCAAGAAAGCATAAAAACCAAATAAAAATTTGTTGTAACAAATGATATCTTCGTTCAGTTACGCAACACCTTTGAACTGACCAGTGCACGATAATGCTTTAATTCCTATACACTTAAAGTGACGTTGCAATAGTGCAAAAACCAGGTCGATGCCTTGAGCAGTTTTAACGCCAACCTATTTGTCATTTGGAGCGAAAGGAGTTAACGAGGAAACTGAATACTGCTTTGTATAACGGTTGAACAATTCCGTTCTGTGTTACTTCGCAATCTATTCCCTATTACCTTTATAAAAAACCGTTATGCAATTTGTTTAAACAACATACTTTGCATTTTCTTCAAATCTTTTTCTTTTCCTTTTCCTGTCAACATTTATCAATCCAAAATACATTTCCTCAATCGTGGTACAACTCCAAACATGTTATGTTTCTGAGATAAATCAATATCACCATTCAAACAAATTCATAAAATTCAAGGAAGAAAAATACATCGTCTTATCAAAATATATATAATATTTATAATAAAATTGTCTTTTTATCCATACTGATAATTGAATCAAAATCCAATATAACAGATCCAATATAAATCCAAGTTTTTCACAATACCATTGAACCTTATAATTTCAGAATAATTACTCGAGCTGAAGAATATTAATTAATATTAATTAAATACAATTATTATGATATACTTCAATTCAAAATATACATATATTTCACATTACTAGCTAATATTACAAGTTTGCCATGTTATAATTCATCGTCATAGTTACAATTTGCAAAGTGAACAAAACCTTATTTATTTATTAACTAATTACAACGAAAATTATATTCAGTAACGCGTAAACCGGTTTATCTAGCTAATCCACCTCCGATATCCCTAAAAATACTCTCCACCATCTCATCTCATCTCCCTGATACTCCC
Organism: Apis dorsata; assembly: GCF_000469605.1. Classification (NCBI taxonomy): domain Eukaryota; kingdom Metazoa; phylum Arthropoda; class Insecta; order Hymenoptera; family Apidae; genus Apis; species Apis dorsata. Next base: position 1,038,699 of record NW_006263570.1, read on the forward strand.
AACCCCCCCTCAACTGGACGCCACACTTCTCTCCCAATTGAATTCCTGAAACGATAATGGACAAGGAGTAGTCGTCAGTCGCGTCAGAGATCTCGAGATCTCTGAAACCCCCTCCCCCTCCCCTCCCCCTATAACAGTCGCGAGTATCCAAAAGCACCATCATCGGTCGCCGAC
>NW_006263570.1:1038934-1041081 GCF_000469605.1 Apis dorsata
ATTCGCGGTCTCGCTGAGACGAGCGGCGAAAAGGCCTCTGCTACTCCTCCCTCTGTGACGGGGCCAAGGAGACTCTGGAGTTCCCCTTCGTCGTGACGAGGGCGGAAAGCCTCCCCTTTCTTCCTTTTTTTTTTTCTTCTTCTTCTTCTTTTTTCGAAAGGCAGCCAAGGATGTTGGTTTGTTTCGGTCGACAGGAAAATGGCGCCAGAGCAAAGAAAGAGAGAAAGAGAAAGAGAGGAAGAGAGAGAGAGAGAGAGAGAGAGAGAAAAGCAGCCAGACCAAGGTGGAGAGTCCTCTCCCTCGCGCGTAGTTCACGCTGGTCAGGCTGGCCCTACACTCCTTTGCTCTCTCTCTCGGTCGAGAGAGCGGCTTCGCGACTCGCCAGGCCCTTCTGGCCCCTCTATCTGCCTCTCTGGCCCTTCGTTCCTCCCTCGCGTCCCTGTTCGAGGACCTACAGGGTCCCTCTGCCCCGTCCTTCTTTCGCCCGGTGGCATCGTCCTCGCGTCTACAGTCTCTGAAGCTCCACTCGCTGATGCGGAGCACTGACCCGCAAACTGGTTCCTCCATTACACCAGGCTTTCTCCCCCTCCCACCCTTTGCTCTTTCTCTCCGCCTCTGTGTCCCTCTTTCTCTCTCTCCTCCCTTCCAACGACCGCTGCCCCCTCGACTTCTTTCTTCCCCCTTCGTCCCTATGTTTCGTCGTCTCGGATCACTTCGATTCCCTCTAGTTCTCCATCTCCCTTTCTTTTTCTGTGTCTTTCTGTGTTCTTTTTTCTTTATCTCCCTCTCTCTCTCTCTCTCTTTTTCTGTTCCCTCTCCTCTCTTTTCGTCTGTGCCTCTTTTACAATTACTTGCAATTAGCCTTGCTACGTCCGTGTCAAGCTTCTGTCAAGCAACCCCCTACGGAACGATCCACCTCGTCAAGTGTCTGACGCAAGATTCGGTAAAACTCGACACTTTCTCTTTCATTCTAGTTGATCCTATTGCGTAGGTTCGCTTCCTCCACAGGTTTTTGGGATTTTTTCTCTTTGATTCGTTCAAGCATGTGAAATTTTAATTTTTGTTTTTCGTGTAGGGGTTTCTGCATCTCGGTTACGTTTTTTCCTTCCTTTCCTTCCTTCGTCAACCCTTGTATCAATACTCGAAATATCATTGATACAAAATTTAAGATTTCTAAGTTTTCTTCGAAATATTTTTAAATCTGGATCATTGTTGTTTGTTATATTTGTTAAGGATTTATCAATTATTGAAGATTATAAGGATAAAGTGTTGTTATATGATATTGTATCTTCTTCTTTAATGCTTCAACATCACGTTTATCTACTTTAAGAACTTACTTTTAACTGTTGTTTACCAAAACGAGAACGCAATGGGATCGTAAAAGATTCAGAGGTCGTAGCAGACTTAAAGCAAACGATCTTTAACCTTTACCGTTTCGACAGAATGCTGAACCATAATCTTACGCTTCCGAACCAAAATGAAGATCTAAAAATAATTTATTATTTGCAACTTTGAATTGTAATAATTCCATGTACTCGATATAAGACTTAAAAACTTTTATATTATCACTGAAACAAGATTTCAATCAGAGGGATACCAAATATTTCCATTATTCTATAAAAATAAATGATTTCTTATTTTACTGATAACATACGTATTAAAATTAAAAAAAATTTCTATAATTACACACCATCATTAATTTTTCCATACATCTAATATCTATCCCTTTTCTTCTTTGTTCGAATCTTCCTTCAACGCAATATGCACCTATTATTAAAAATTAAACATCACGATCAATAATGATCGAAATTAAACTACTCAAGAGGGTGAATGCCCCTTCAATAATCGGTTCCATATTTTCGAGAATGCCAATAGGCCGGAACATTGTCGTTAAACGAAACGAATTATGAAGTCGAACTTAATGAAGTTTCGGTTTTCATCGGGCCGTGAGCGTTTTCCCCGCGGCGGTGGAAGCCGGCAGGCGTGGAATTAGCGCTGAATTAATTCGCACTTTATCGCCTGTCCGAAGGCGAGCGACCACGCGTTTCCATGCCCGACCCAGCGCGCATCAACGCCACTAATTTCGCCGGCACCGCGCGGATAATTGGCGATCGTCGCTCGCGATTGTCCATCGCGTCGTGGATGCC
>NW_006263570.1:1041253-1048835 GCF_000469605.1 Apis dorsata
GCCGGCCGGCATCACAGACCTTCGAGATGCGTTTTCCTCTCGCGTGACAAGCGATCGATAAGCGGAAATGGTATAATGGTGGTTGCTCTATTATTTATAAAGTGCGTGGATCGAATTGGATCGATCGTTCGATACGGAGGGAAGGATAAGATAAGATGATGAAAGGGAAGATCGAGATTGTCTCTTTCTTTCGTTTTCTTTTCCTTCTTTCCTGATAGGTTTCTTCGCGAGATTTAATCCTTTAATGTTCGAATATTGAGAGAAATTTTATCGTAAATTATTCATATATAAAATTTTGAAGATTGAGTTCTAGGAGTCACAAATCATGTATCATTATTAATATAAATTAAGGAAATTTTGAAAGAGAATTTGCAATTTAATAATTTGTTAATCGTTATTATTATTAGTTCGTAAATTATTGTTAAATTTTATAATTAAATAAAAAGAAAATTATTTAGTCTACGATTGCTGTTTATCCAATTTTTTTCAAAATTTTCTATATGTCTCTAATCTGAGTTTATTTAAAAATCTTTGATAATAAACGAGCTTGCAGCTTCGAAACTTTCTCAGTAATGAAAAATTATTCTTTCTTATTCGTGTATTTAATAATATATATAAAAAAAGGAAATCTTGGAAACGAAAAAGACAAAACTGAGAAAGATCGAATAATCGTTTGTAAATTTTTTGCATTGTTTATTCGTAATACAAAAAAAGAAAAAAAAATGAGACTAGCCACGATGACGCAAGCGTCGCGTCAAATAATACGATCTATTAAGCATTACTGAATCAAATCCAATTAATTGCATTAGATGATTAAGTTCGATTTCACGACGTATCATTGTCTATGAGCTAATCGTCCTCGTTAGAAACATTAAGACCGTTCTCATTGAAACAAAAAAAAAAAAAAAAAATCAATGAGAAGAATAGTCTTATTGTTTAAATCTATTATTTTCTTTAAATATTTTTCGAAAATTATATAAAATTCGAAGGAGGGAGGGAAATATTCGTATTAACCATCATTGTACTAATTCTAATTTTAAAAATTTTGTTCCTTATCAATTTATAAAATTATATTTAATTTTTAAAATGTTATCATCGTGTTTGAATTTATATTCTTTTTTTCTTCTTCTTCTTCTTCTTCTTCTAAATTTCAATCGAAAAGTTTAAAAATTTTAAATTTCGAATTCCTAATATCGTGAAAGCGCTCAGAATCGTTGGAGCAACTTTCCCAAACAGCGTCACGAATTCCATACGTCTAGTAAAAATAAATTGTTCGACACAGTCCACTCGCCAAGACGTCCTTTTCAATTATGACAATTTCTCGCTTATTCGCATATTCCTCTTAGCATGCTGCAAAACTTGCTTTCTCTGTCTCGGTTACTTCGGTTTACGACACCGAAATAATCGTTAGGGAATAAAATATACATTTCTGGATTCCTGCCTTAGTGTAGGTACAGCGTTTTAAGGAAGGGGTACGATTTCTTTTGTACGGGAGGCCGAGATCTCGTAATTCACGACACTTGGTCGATTAGCAGCCGTTTTAAATTACGTGCAAAGTAGACAATAATAGAACGAGAACACGGACTAACGTGGCTTGCCACGAGGTAAAAACATTTAACGCTTTTGCAGTTGTACCACAACTGGGCTCGATGGCAGTGTGCAGTGGCAACTATTTGATGGGAACAATGTATTTTGCCTTATATTTTATCTATAAAAAAAAATGTAATAGGACCTAATTTCATTATTGATCCATGATGTTAAGATTATCGAGAAAATAATATAAAATTTAAATTAATAAATTTAAATTAAATTAATATGAAGACACGATGGTATAGATTATTTTTAAATATAACATTTAAAAATTGAAGATTATAATAAGATATAAAAATTATAATAAGAAAGGATAATATTAATGATCATTCGAGAAAAGGATATCTATATAATATAACAATTTTAAAAATATTTTCATTTTTTCCTTTAAATTAGAGTTCTCGTTTTAATGTTTCATTACTTCATCGAAGAAAATATATTTATTATTAATATATAATAAAATAAAAGGTTTAAATTTGAACAGTGAAAGATTCAATTTGTAAAATATTTATATAATATAATATTCGATTTAGATAATTTTCTAAGTAATGGTACTTTTGCCATATCTGCATTGCCAAAGATAATATTAAGTAGAGAATACTTTAATAGATGGATTATTATAGGTATATGCACAGCTGTATCCTACATATCGTCTTATTTGCGATTTTCTTTTCGAGTCGAAACCCCTTTATCGCATCCTTTACAATAAGTAGTTCCTTTGCAACGAATGTAATTATCAATATAATTATCTTGCGGCAGATGCAATCCAACTGGTCGCCACTACACGTCCACTTTTTTAATTTAAGAACCTTGAATCGCAAGTATTTTGCCGCTTATAAATACCATTAAACGCTTAACTCTATTAATGCTTAATGCCGAACGATATAATTTACATTATCTATATAAAACAGTTTACTCTAATGATCCGATTAATTATAAAAATTTTCTATCGAATTTAAATGGTATCTTTATATCTTAAAAAAAAAATCACCTTTTATTTAATAATTATTTTAACTTGCTTTAATTTTTTCTTAAAATATCATTTCTAAAGTATTTTCGAAACTTCTTTATAAAATTGTATTTTACTTGTATCAATTGCCATGCAATCTCATTGCATTAAATATTTCTATTGATATTATTCAATGATTTAATAATTTGATAAATTATTCGGTAATTCATTAATAAATATAAATATAAAAATAAGTACACATTTCTTAATTTTTATAAGAAAAAAATTATATTTCTCATCCACGAATATTCATCGATATCATTGTCATACACGTTCATTATTATAATATTAACACGAGTAACTTGTTATCTCTATATAATGATTCGACGATATAAAAACGAAAATATTTTCTAAAAAATTGCAATTATTATCACTCGTTCCCTTTTATATCGAAATTGAATATCCTCATGAAAATTTATATCTTTGTTCTAAATCTAAAGCAAAGAAGAAAAATTTTTCAAAAATTTTTTTATCTATCTCGAAAAAAAATTTTTCTCAGAACATTTCTCGAAACAATATACTTCGAATCAGGCTTATTTAAGGCGCGCATGCGCCTCTCATCATCAATATAAATTCATTTTATAACATTCTCGTATTCACGCGAATTTTTGACGAATTCTTCTTCCCAACGATGTTCCTCGTAATATCTCGGCAGGAAGTAGCGAAAATAAACGAGTCGAAACGAAAATAAGTATATGCCCACCCTCTAGTCTACCTGTTACGTTTTAAAATCGGAACGAATCGACAATGCGATCAAACCGAATCGAATCGAAGAGAAGGCAGAGAGTTGGTGGTGACACACTTTATTCTAAACTTCGCGATAAATAAACAATTCGATTGATCGATTGTTCCGCGTTGTTTGCGTAACGAGAATTGGAGTCCTGGTATATAACAATCGGAACACACCCTGGTTTCGAGTTACGTCAACGCCAGTTGTCATTAGACGTTAACTATTGTCGCGTTTGCAAAGTGTCCGGTAATTGATTGCGATGGATAGAGGGTGGGGAGGGGAGGTTTTCGATTAAACGAATCGATCTCGATGCATTTTCCTTTGCGGTTATCTGCGGAAATTTTGTATCGTAGTTTTTATATAAAAATGATAATTTTCTCGTATTTTTAAAACATATATTGAATATAAATTTCAGTATTATAAGTTAGATAGAAGTATAGTAAAAAGAAATAAAAATAAGCGCGTTGTCGATGCATTAAAAGATTTTTAATAATTGAAGAAACATGTATTGATGATATAAAAAATACAAATGAAAAATATTTCCAATGATTATTACTGAAAAAGAAACATGCTGATTAATAATCTAGATATACGTTCTATCTTTACGAGATAGGAATAAAAGTTTTTTTAAAACGAATATTTTCTTAATAAATCTATGATCAGATAGTCTAATTTTAGAATGGAAAAAAAATTACGATATTTTTAAAAGTTACAATTTCTTTCTAAAAATTAAATAATATTTGATTAAATTTTTAAATTTTTCTTTTTCTTTTTTTAATTTTTTAATATTAAGCGAACAGAGAAATAGAAATTTAGATCAGAAAAATTTGTAATATGTGGTAACTATATTTTACAAGAAATTATCGTCACAACAGAACAAAATATCATAAATCTGTACATCATATTTCATCTTATTTCCATTGAAAAGAAATTGGCGTTAAAGAAGATGATAAAATGGGCCAAATGATATATTACGTTACATCATCTTTCAGTTATAAAAGATTTAATACATCATAAATTTTCACCTTTCTTCTTTTTTTAACTATATAACTATGGATTTTATCTTTTGGAAATATCTAAATTTCACTTATACACTTACATTGAAAAATGGATACATCAATTTTTGTTATTTTATTGCATATTTTATAATAATCTTTAAATTTATAATAATAATACAAATTCAAACATTTATCTGATCATTGTTACGTGTAATAAACAATTTATAAATAATTTTATAAATATTGTTGAAGTATAAAATGTGAAGAAGATAGATTAATTTTCGTACATTCGAAATTTATATTATATTATGAGTAATAAACTTTATATTATAACTATAAATTACACAAATCATAAATCCTTATTTAATATATGCTAACATAATACAATAAGCATCATATTAACAAGAAGATAGTCGTCTTAATACGTTCGTTATCGTTGATTAGGGAGAAAGTTAACCACAACATTCCTCGCTTTAATTATAGTAATTTCATAATAAAAAAAATAAAAAAAAGATAAAAACGTAATGAGTGTAATAATATGGTAAAATGTAGTTCATTCTTTATATGTATAGTTACATATACATAAACAAATTTCATTTTTTTTGAAAAAACTAAAAAGCAATATTTTTCATACACCTAACATTAATTTTTAGAAGATACTAGGATATCATATCACAAACTCAAAGATATTAGAACACTTTTATTACGAATATAAATTGTATTATTCATTATTTTGGATTTTTTGAATATATGAATAATTCAATTATTTAAATTTTCTGTACAGTTTTATGTACAGGCGTAATGTTAAAACTTTAATAAATATATTTTATTATCAATAAATATATATGATCGTGTGACGTTTATTAACTATATCGATAGCTGTTCATAATTAACAATAAATTTAAGGAATATAAAGAGCATCACGAGCTCCAATATTTTTAACGTATTTAAATTATTTGTGCTGATTTTTGTGCAATCCAATGATAATTATTACGGTAAAAGTGGAATAATGAATATCTCTCGCATAAAAATAAAAAATGTAGGTGTACAAATACGAACAACCTGCAAAAATGTTCTACTTTTCTGAAATATCCTGACATTTTTATGATATCGAGCAGCTGCATCTTAATACAGCCAATGCGAAGCGAGAAATTTGGGACGTTGATTTTTATCGATTAATCGGGGTGAGCTTTTTACATCACCATCCTTGAATTATGGAGTTCAGTATGGTTTCGATGAATTTTGTTTTTTCTTCTTTCTTTCTTTCTTTCTTTCTTTATTATTGTATTTCATCTTTTTTATTTTATTTTTTATTATCTCCTTTCTTATCGCTAATTAAATGGAATTTCCGTAATTAAAATTTTTAAATTTTATTGTTTTTAATACGTATCAATAATTTTTTGTCTATTTCTAGAATGAAATAATTGAGTAGTAAAGTAATTATTTGCGAGGAAATTAATCTGAATAAATATTAAACAAATTATATATTCATGTTACATTATGGCATTAAAAAAAAACATTAAAAATTATTTTTTTTTGTATATTATCTCTTTTTTTTCAATTAGATAATCGTTTGATATAATTCAAGAACCACTATCGGAAATAACTTCAAAATATTTAATATGCTTTATGGGTTAAACACACAATCAACATATCCACCCTATCAAACATCTTATCTATTCGAAGATAGAAAACCTGACATTATAAACAATTAAAAAAATTAAAAAAAAAATATGGCATTACGATAAACCTGGAAATAATTAAAATTATTCCATTTCCTTTATAAACTAAATTTAATTCAACGTATGAAAGCTTTATCTTGTATTGTCCTCAACTATTCATACTTAATCCTTTGAATACTAAATACTTGAAACACGAACATTTCCTGTAGAGAATGAATGATTCTCTACAATCATGAAAATATAATATAATTTTGCACATTTTACAAAATATCCATTGATAATCTTTTACGTTATAAAATAAATAAAATTACATTTTATTTAAATTATTTGTAATAAAACTACTTGAAAAAAAAGAGGACAAAAAATAAAGAAAACTTCATTCTTCTATCCTATCTATGCAAGTAGAAATGATTTATTACTTTACCTTTTCATAAAATTATCTCTTTTACAACTAAAAACCAAACTTTAACCTACAATTCGTTACGTTATATTCATCGAGACGAAAAAGACATAAAAAATTAGCATACAAAACTATCAATTACGATTCATCTATTAACTTACAAAACGACAATCTTTACAATCCTAACTTTTATATTTCTCTGGATAGAATCAAAAATCAATTTTCCCCTCCGAAAAATCGATCGAAAATATAAAATAACACTACCGTGGAAGAACAAGTTAGTTGATAAATAAACAACCACTCACCAGTTGCAGACTGGGTCTGAAGCAACAGTCCGATCAACGAAACCAGAACGTAAGTATTGTACCGGGGTGCCACGATACCCCGTCGCAGGGTCGTCATCTCAGGCGGCCCCCGCCAGGTGCCCCCTCGAGCTGCCGCCGCCCCTGCGACCGCCTTCGGCAGCTTCGGCTTCTCAACTTCCGCCTTCGCTCCCGCCAGCTCCACGCCGCGTAGTCCTCGTGCTTCACATCTCATCTGCCACGCCGCTGTCGCTTCTTCCCCGTGCGGTGGCGACCCTGTCCTTCCCCGAATCTCTCTCGCCCCGAACGTTTTACCACGTATTACCGGGCCGCCACCACCTCCACCTCCTGGACCACCTCGTCATTTAACACACCGTTTCGCTGAAACGTTCGATCGTTTACAACCGCCTCCCTTTTCCTCTCTATCACTTCTATCACTTGCTACTCGTTCCTCCTTGCTTGATATAACGTGTAAATATATATTAGCGTTCAACGATACCGTACTGCCAACAGTTAGATGGATTATACGCTTTCGAAGTGACGAAAAAAAAAAAAAAAAAAAGAAGAGAGTATTTCCTCTTCAGTTCCTCTTATCTCCCCGCGTATCGTCCCATCTGCCCGCGACGTGACGAAATTCGAGGCCCCAAAAATTCCGTACCCGAACACCCGAGGAATCGGTGTCACGCGGCTACAAGGCGCACACCCGATTGCCACGCGATTAATGTCGCTCGCATTCCCGCGAGAAAGTTTCACAAGGACGACACACGACCGGCGAGTATATAGAAATATATCCGTTTCCTTCCCTCACTCGTTTCCTCCCACTCGATTCCACACTCGGGGGAGCAACGATTCGAAGCAACGATTCGATGAA
>NW_006263570.1:1048868-1049552 GCF_000469605.1 Apis dorsata
AATGGTGACACTGTGTCAAGTTCGTTCCGGTGGCGAGTTGGATTTATTATTATCCAGGTTATTATTAAGCCCCTTCCCCGTTCGAATAAATATCCCGGATATCGTCGTCGAATACGCGATTAATTCCTCCTCCGGTGAAACTTCACGAGCAGTGAACGCGAGAGAAACTGCACGCGGCGACGAGGAGCGAACAGGGCCCGTGTTGCGGATCACGTGTCCGGCCAAGGGAACTCACTGAACAGTCACACCATCCACGAGGTGAAGCACGCCGCCGAGAGACCGAGAGGGGAAAAGGGCGTTCGGTGGAAGCCGAGGAATCGATTCGAAACACCTGTAGAAGAGGCGACGTGTTTCCGTTCCGTTTCGTTCCGGCAAACGGTCCCCAGCCTAGAGCAGCACCCAACAATATTCTGTCCTGTCACCGTGTGTGCACCACCAATCGCGTACTTTCTCGAGCTCCGTATATATACATATACGTATATACATACGTACATACATACATATATATATATATCTTGGTCTTTTTCCTTCAAGGGGCACGCGTCTTCCGCTTCCGAATTACGGGTCGTCTCATGTCGATCGTCTGACACATGTCACAACGACGCACCATCCGTGTGTACCATCCTTCTCCTATCTCCTTCCTCCCTTTCTTTCTCCTCCTGTTAGTCCTCGTGACCGGTTACT
>NW_006263570.1:1051064-1052297 GCF_000469605.1 Apis dorsata
GTCGTTAACTCTCGTCCCTCCGATGACGGATTTTTCGGATTCTTTTTGCGTCGCGCGGCGAAGAGGGGAAAGAAATTGCAAGTGCGACGAAAGACGATCTCTCCCGCGTTCGAGCGTAAATCGAGAGTATGGGGTAAACAGTTTTCGTTTCGTGAGCGTTTCACGAATAATTTTTCGCGATAACAATTTCTCGTTTTAATTGCCATCATTTTTCCCCTTCCGTTTTCTTTTCTTTTTCTTTTTTTTTTTTTTTGTATCAACAATTAATGATAATAATACAGGTTACGATAATAAGAATTTTAGAAATAAATTTTGAGGAATTTTACAATTCTTTGAAAAAAATGTCTGAAAAGTATATTTATAGTTTGTTCATTTCATATATTAGTCACTAAAATATTGTAAAAGAAAAATCTATAAAATTTTGAATTTGAATCAAAAAAATTTCACATTCTGTCAAATTATAAAAATTTCTTTACAAAGAATGTTAAATATCATTACAAGAAAATATTCAAGAATTGAAAGTTTATTTTCCGTCTTTTAAGTCGTTAAAATTAATAAGTAAAAATGCGATTACGTATTTGTTAAATTGCTTCAAATTTTCCAAATATTTCTAATTTATTTCCACACTTGTGCCAATTATACTTCTCACAAATGATATATTCGTTAAAAGCACCTAGATGATAAATTTTGAAATATTTTAAAATACTTCCAAATTATATACAAAAAGAAAAAAAGAAAAAAGAAAAGAAAAGAAAAGAAAATTACGACACTTTTAACTCGTGTTCGTTTAGAATCGTTTTTCAGTCGATCTTTCTACAATCTTACTTCTACGTTTTTCCCCGTGAATAATAATAGTGGTAGTCAGAGAAAACAATAGAGTCGACGATCGAGAATCGTGTTTCTCCTTTCACTCGTTTCGGTTTCGCTTCTTCAGTTTCCGTTTCCACTCAATGGGTCCATTCTGTTTTCTTGCTACTTCCCTCGGTGTTTAATGATGGTTATTAGTACTTTTATCGTGGATTATATATTTTAGTTTGAAAATAAAATTGTGCATGAGAAAGTATAGAAAGTTTTCGATTGCCTCAGCTTTAGCGATTATCTTAATCCCCAATCATTTCTTGATTCTTTGCAAATTTGTCCACGTTTTTCGTTGTATTTTTGATAAATAATAGATTCTTTCTTGGATTTTATATTTCGTTTATTTATTTTTTCCTTTTTTTTTTTTTTTTTTTT
>NW_006263570.1:1052652-1053770 GCF_000469605.1 Apis dorsata
CTTCGTTTGATTGATGAATTACTTCAATAAATTGTATTTTTTGATTTTACAATATTTTTAAAATAAGAGTTGATTATTAATTCTTTTACGTGGAAACAGTTTGAATGCAACTATTTAATTATTTTACGATAAATTTTCTGATTAAAGGAAAAGTTTGAAAAGAATTAAAAAAGAAAGATTTTCCTTGCTTTTTCTTTTACTTTTTAAAATCAATATGTGCATAATATTTACAATAGTTATAAAAAAGTGTCAAAACTTAACATCAAACTACCAAATAAAAAATCAATATATAAAAAAACTACAACATAATATCATGCATTTTTTCGTAAAGGAACAAGAAATAAATTATTTTATATTCAATAACGTTATAACAAAACTTTCCTTTCTCGAATCGAAGAATCAAAGAGAAATTAAAAAAATCTAATTAGAACCAGTACTAGAAATTATTATAATTGCAAATTATAAATCAATATTATCTAAACTATTTAACAAAACTTTAATTTTTCCCTCAAAGAGTAATCAAAAACCCTTTCCATTTCTCCGAATTAGGAAAAAACAAGAATAAAAACAATTTAAACATTACTATAATACAATAAACCAACACCGTTAAAAACATCAAGCTACCAAAGAACCAACTAGCGAAGAATCATCCCTCCCCTCCCCTCCCCCGAGATTGTGTCGTCCTTTCCAGCAAAGGGTTAACGCTTACCGAGCACCCTCGAACCGTTGCACGAGTACGAGGAGGCAGACTTTTACGAGGCAGATGGGACACGGTATCCCCTAGGATCGAATTCTTTCGGTTTCCAAAAATCGTTCCAAAGGCTATGTTTATATTATATTGCACAATTATACTGAAACAGTGGCATAATTTTTGAACGATCGAAATAAGATGCTAGAAAAAATAGAAACTCGCTTACGTACAAAATAATCCTCGAAATTATCCTTATTAGCTTTTGCGATTAATTGAATGAACGAATTTTAATCTTTTTTTATCTATATTAAATTAAAATTAATAATTCTATCACTAAAAAATATCTTTTCTCCCTTATCCCTTCTTTTCTCCCATATATATATATATATACATACATACATATATATATATATATATATATATACAT
>NW_006263570.1:1053832-1057061 GCF_000469605.1 Apis dorsata
AGGTATATATTATATCAGTTGACACAGTTTATACAGTCGACCCACTGCGAATAACGTCACTGTTGCAGCAAATGTGCGATAGTTGTGTACGAAACGTGTGCATACATCACATACGATCACCGGTCACCGCGAATTCGGCCCCTCTTTCCCAAGGATCGTGACACGAGAGATCCTTGCGATCTAGGCGCCTAGTACGCCCTATCCGATGGCGATACAGGCTGTTGTCAGTCCCATGGAGATGGTGGAACGGGGAAGAAGAAGAAGAAGAAGAAGAAGAAGCGCGGACAGCGTGACACACACGCGTAAAGACAATTCGAGTCGAGGGTCGTACAGCGGTCGACCTTGCCTCCGTCCCGGTGGCAAAGTGCAATAGTAATTGGTGGATGCACCGGTGCTACGTCTCTCTTTTATACCGGGCGGCCACGAGAAAACGGTACCGCCCCCTTGGCCACGTGACGATACCTTTGCAGCCGGACCTACCACGCGCTTCTTGCAGCGCATCCCCTTCAAACGGTACAACCAGAACCCCCACCAGGAGGACTTGCACCCTTCCTTCCTTCCGTCCTTCCTTTCGCCGTTTCCTTCTTCCGAATTCCGCTTCCCACCGTCTTGGATCCACCTCGTTGATAATTTTAAGAAAGGAGGGAAGGTGGAGGATGGCACACGAGGGGTGGCTTCACGTTCCATCCTCGATGCATCCTTGTTTGATAATTTTTTTAAGAGAAGGAAGGAAGGGGATAGTTCTTTCTCTTTGACTCAGCTTTCTCTTTGTCGGATGCGTTTTTATTGATAATTTTTTAAGAGGGAAAGATGAAGAAGTGATAATTGATAATTTTAAGAAAGGGTTTTTTCTATGATTTCTTACCACTTTGGATGTAGATTGTTGGTAATTTTAAGAATGGAAAGGATAGCTTGTGCCACCTCGTGCTTGATGCAACTGATGATGTTGATACATTTTCTTTTTTTTTTTCAAGAGAGGAAGGTTTGGATTTAATGGTTTGAGTGATAGTTTGTTTGGAGATGGTAAGGGGAATATGGTGTTGAGATAGATCGGGATGTTGACGGATGTAAGAGGAGATTGGGTGGATCGAAGGGTGCGTTGAAATTCAGGAATGGGGGTGGTTTTATCGAGCAATGAAGCGATATTGTAGGGAGAGATTGGGTTTACGGGTTGATTTGAGTATTGCGTTTGGAGATGGGTTGAGTTTGAGCAAGTGATTAGAAGTGATTGAATTAATGATTTCGTAAGCATGAATGAACTGTATTTTATATTTAATTGATTATAACAATTAAACAATTATATTCAAGAGTAAGTTGAGTTTGAAATAAAATAAAAAGTATAATCATAAAAGTTAATTAAAAAATTAATCAATATTATTAATAATAAAACATTTTATAATTTAAACATTTATTCTATTTTATTAAAAAATTATAATTATCTTAAAAGGCGAAAGAAACATTGAAATATTAACAGTTAATTTCATTTAAAAAAAAAAAAAATAACGCATTTGTTAGTTGAAAATGATTATTAAAAACTTTTGTGACTGACTGTAATAAGTCAATAATTGATTTTAAATAATACATAAGGATAAAGATTCTAAGAAAATAGATATTTATTTACTGAAAGAAATTTAAAGGAGATAAAAAAGGAAACATAAAAAAAAATAAAATATATATACAATGGAATCACCGAGTTATTTACTTCACAATTAAAGAAATAAAACTTCTCGCTTTTGCAAGAGGATCACAGAATTGCTCATAAAAACGAAATGACAACGATGTTGAATGTTAAAGAAAGTCTGATCATCATAAAAATTTGTAAATTGCCTTTGAAACTGCTTCCCAGAAACGGTTTCGCGACAAAAGATTACATCCACGTTGGAATTGGTTTCTTTTCAGCTTCGAAAGGGTTCGAAGAGACGTATAAATAAAGACAAGATAAAACGCGGACGATGTCACAAAGTTGCAATGAAATGCAAACACGGTTGAACGAACCCTATCATTTTAATGCACCGCCCAATGAAATTCTCGCGATTCGAATCGAATTTCTTCCATGACGATCCGTCTTTTATAGCAGAACTCAAGAAATCTCAATACGATCCTCGCCTCATCCGTTCTTCTTTCTTTCTACTCCTCTACCTTCAAGAAGAACCCGTCGCTGCAAAGAAAAACAAACGTTCCTTTTAAGATCTTCTGTCTAGACGCATTCCTCTTCTTAATTCATCATAGATTTTTCATTTACGTAATGCGTTTTACGCGAAATACACGATGGAAATGCGAAAATTACGCATTTTTTTATTTTCTAATTTATTTCGACCTTAAAAAGATTGTTCCCTATTCATGCATATTATATTTTCTATTTATCATCTCATAAATCTTTATATTTTAGAAAATTTATGTATATGAATTTTTTACATCTTTTTAATCTTTAAAATTATTAGTAAATCATTATATTAAATAAGTTTTAGATTTTGTTTAAGTTAAGATATTTATCTTTATCTTATATGAATTTAAAATTCATAAAAATGATAATCGCTATATATTTTCATATTAGTCAGTGTGAAATGAAAATAATTCTTTGAGAAATTAAATTTATTCTTAAAAACAATTCAAACAAAATAATTCCAAGCACAGGAAAACTTTTATTATATATTATTTTTACATGATAATAATGTAACAAATAATATTATAATTTTCAAAATCTAATAAAAATCTTTATTAATCCTTATATCAATAACAAAAATTTTCAACATTGTTTAATTTTAATAATCTTTTGATAATTAATGATAAACAATAATGATTCAATTAAATTTGAAAATTTTTTAATTAAAAAAAAATCAAGTTAGATATTAATATAAATCAACAAATTGACAAATTATTATATACAAAATATCCTACAAGGAAAGGATATATAATTTCCCATAAAAAAGAAATAAACTAAAAATACAGGGAACAATTTTTAATACAAGATGTAATACTTTTTAGAAAAAGAAAAAAAAACGATTTTGAAACTCTCAAATCTCTTGCAATAAATCCCTCCTCCTCTTTTACCAGGATACTCTGTTAAATTAAAAACAAAAATACCCGAACAATCGAATGTTCCACTTGAACGATAAGTAACTCGTTCATTCCACCGAGGTGACCAATCGATATCCCGGATGATGCTAACAAAAACCTCTGTTGCATCGATTTATCGACTGACTGCGTGAAAAATTCACCGACTCGCTTC
>NW_006263570.1:1057322-1060550 GCF_000469605.1 Apis dorsata
TTGTGGTCGATCCTCCTTGTCGATAGAATCGCGACAGGTGGCGAATGCCTAGATAGCCCAAGCGGTTCGGTGGTCACTCTGTCCATCGCCAAAGAATAGCAAGTCAAGGTCAGTTTCTGCGACCGGATGCAGCGGCCTAGCCTCGTTCGACCAATCTCTTCGCTCTGTGCATCCGCTTTTGCGCCGCGCGATTCCGATACGCTTCAATGATGTCGATTCGCCTCTCTTTCGCCGAGATCCGAAATCCAAAATCCGTTCGTCTTAATCCATAGCTGTGATGAGAAACGAAAATGGCCAATTCTCCCTTTTTATAAAGAAAAAATTTAAATATTTTTTATAAAGAAAATGTTGCGATATTATATCTTCATTTTAGTATGATTGATCGAAAATTTTTAGGTTAGAAATATCGTGTGTCCAATTGTAACAATTGTTTCATATATACGTTGATTGTTAATAAATTCAGAGAAGGATAAAATTTATGAATATGAAAGTAACACTTTCATTCGTTTAAAATTATTTATCTTACTGGAATCGTAAAAGTGAATATAATTTTTTCAATAAAATAAAATAAAAGAAAAATTTAAAAACTTACTGTTACGAATAAATATTATATTAAATTAAATAAATTATATATTCTCCCTCTCTTTCTCTGGCATTTTTACATCGATTTACGTTTTTGAAAGAAAAGAGTATGGAGGTTGTATCAATTCGTTGTTAAATATCGAAATTAAAATATTAAATATTATTGGATATTATATTACTCAACTTATATTTTAAATGCACACTCACGAGGATTTCAAGAGCAATCATCCCAATCTAGATCGCGCCATAATTTTCGACGCACCCTATATATCGTTTTGCATCGATCAGTGCCACGAGCATCTTGCAGGACGTAAGGTTCAAATTACAGGAACGATCGTATCCTTTGAAACACTGTATCTTCTTCGCCAGTTTTATTTTCCAATTATTTCTGCCTTCACCGCAATTCATGCGCCCTGTAGTCATCTTTTATTGGCTGCTCCTTAAAACGAGTGAAAGTGTTGCACGATATCGTTAGAAATTTCGAACCCTAATTTTTCTTCATACTTTGTACGTTTTTGAAAAATGAACCAATTAAATGAATAAGTACCTATCGAACAAAAATCTTTCACGGTATAATTTTATTGAACATAATTAACGAGGGTTCTGCAGTGTTTCAACGATCGGATACAAATTTGGTAATCGAAATTATGCTCGAAGTTTTATGATAAATAAAGTTTTTATCCTCTAGTGGTTTATAAATATATTAAAATTGGAAAATTATCTTTATTATTAAAAGCATAACACAATTAAAAAAATTTTAGGAGTTTCATATTTCGAACATATTTTTTTTATAGCTATTTATCATTTTTCATTGGTAAATTCTAAAAATTTAAAAGCATTACAAAATCTTGTAAAAAAAAAAATATAAATATATTAAAATTTGAGAAATATTTTACTTAATTATTTAATAATTAACTAAAATACTATGCATCTATATACAAAGTTGATAATTTAAAATATAGAAGAATGAAAGAATTAATTAAAAATATACATTAATAAATAATCTAATATATATACAATTCTCTAATATATGGAAAATATAATAAAATAAAATAAAATAGCTAAAATAAGAAAAAAATTCAATGCAAACATACTAATATATAATATCTCATTTTTGAATTACAACCAGTTTGAGTTATTCCAAATAAGTTGTAAAAATTAGATTTCTTTTCAAATTCTTATCTGCTTACGTGAAACATATCTAATATTATAGAAAATAATAACTCATTCAACTATTTTTCATACGAAATTTTATCATTCAGATACTTCAATCTCAATCTCACACCAACCTAACACCAAAATATAATAATTTCACTTTACTTCCCTCGACAATTCCCTTAATCCCAAAAAAACATTCCCAAAAATCCCATTTATATTCCAAAATTTCCAAATTTCCACCGCTTTCAAACCCTTAACCCAAAACCGTCCCCAAAAAACGGTCCCACCCTCGGCTTGGCAATAAAGTCATTTCAATGCACGATCCTCTAATTAGTCCACGGCCCGTATCATTAACTCTGCGAACTCTGGGGTGCAGGGCTTAGCTGTTATTAAGGCGAAACCGAAAAAGAAATGGAGGCAAGGGGTCCGTATGATCGATCACCTGTACGATCGCGGCGTCCGAACGATCGGCCCATTATGCCACGCAAATGGCATCGCTTGGCGCAGAGACAGGAAGCGGCTACAGAGAGAGGTGCCTTCCAGCCTCCTCTCTCTCTCTCTCTCTCTCTCTTTCTCTCTCTCCTTCTCTCTCATCCCTTTTCAACGGCCGCACAGAGAGCATCGCCTTCTCGCTCGCGCGCGACCGACGACACGAGTGAATCTAGTCTGTATATGGTCGGGCCCAGTCCGTCTGGCCGGCGTCCAGTCAATGGACGTGATTCACTGTTCGCCGACGGAATCTCAGGCAGACGGACGAACGTATGTATGTATGTATGTATGTATGTATGGATGGTCGAGTGGAGAAGGGGGTCGAGAGGAGAGGAACCGAGGAAGAGATACGACACGATCGCCGCCGAAGACCTTAGACCGGTGGCGCAGGTACGGATATCACTCACTCAGGAACCGAACCGATCAATTGTTTCTCGAAAATTTATTCCTTCGCTCATTCGTAACACTCGCTCGATCCATTTTCGGGTATGATGGGTGCAAGGGACAATGGTAGAAGTTTTGGAAGATTCGTTTTGGAGATTCATCGTTATTCGGATTTGGAATGGTTTTTCTTGTTTTTTTAACTTTGTTTGCGTAAATAGGTATTTTTTAGGTATTTCAATCAAAGAAGGACCGATGATAGGAATATTGGAAGGCTAGTATTGGTTTTTATTTGTTTTAGAAAATTTTTAAATTCTTTGCGAATGAAATATTTTTCAACTTCTTTCTAAATATAATAGTAGAATTTTGAATAATTTGTTTTAATCGTGCTAAAAAAAAATTGTTTCTTTTGTTGCATCTATCCTTGGATCTATTTTAGATAAAATGATAGATGGAAATTTTATGGAAAATGTAGAAGAACAATATTTGAAAAATTCATTTCTAATTAAATTCTATTAATGGAACACAATAACAGAAATGAACTAATTTTGATACAACTCGTATACACGTTTGAGTATCCATTCGAGCGTCATAAAAAAAAAAAAAAAAAAAAAAAAA
>NW_006263570.1:1061004-1064753 GCF_000469605.1 Apis dorsata
ATACACGTCTCGTGTTTATTGGATTCTCTCGCCGCGTTTTTACGACCACGTTTCTTGCAATTTTCTGACGTCGATCGAGACTTCTCGAGAACTGATGCGACAGTCGAGCAGCGCTCCATTCATGCCTGCCACTGTCTCGACTAGATACTCTATATGGTAGTCGGTCGGTCTCTGTCAATCCACGTGAAACTGGAAAAACTCGACGGGGACGAGGAGACCGACGGAATGGACCCGTGACGATTTAGGCGTCCGCAGAAGAAACGATAGAACGACCATGGAGAGCCAAGGTGAAACTGATTTTCGGCAGTCTCGGATAAATGTGAACATATAAGGCAACACGATCGCGATGCCTGTCTAGACGCTTTAGTTTTATTAGCCCCCCCTATTAGGGTAAGTGAGCATCCAGGCCTTCTTCTGTTGTCTCTTTTAATTTTGAAATTCTTTTTCTTCGAAAATCTTTTCGAAATATTTAGAACGATTTCGAATCTTCCTTAAAAAAGGAAGAATTTTGAATGTTTGAGTAGTTTCTTCGAAGATATAAATTCTTCTATATAATTTGTTTAAGTTTATTTAACAGTGTATAATTTTTTTTTTTTTTACTTTCGAAATCGATTCTTTAAAATTTTACATTTTGAATTCACAAGAATTTGTGAATGTTTTCAAATATTTTAAGAATTTTTTAAAAATTTTAATCTTCATATGAAATAGAAATGTCAAAGAATCGATTAAAAAATTTATTTGAAATATAGAACCGAGGATCTTAAATTTTATTTAATATAAAAAAATGAAAGGATAAATTTCATATTTTTCATTTCTTTTTCCTTTTCATAAAATCCTTGTTATTAGGAAAAGATTAAATTTTACTGCGGTATGATGATGCTGTTTCTTCGAAACAATTCGTTCGAGTCGAAATTCTTTGAATCATTTGCACTGTAAATAATTATTCGTGAAAAAAACTTCTTTTTTGAAAGGTCTAGTCTTCATTATCTCTAAAATTATTATAATTATTCAGAAAAGACAGTAATTTATTAAATGATTAAAGCATTATATGTATATTTTATCATAAGTTTTATAAGATATTCTACATTTTATATTGCATTAATATGATTAGAGGTTGATTGATAATATCAAAAAGAAATGTTTCCTTTGCTTTCTTTTCAAAAAGATTTTTAATTTTGTATAATCAGAATAAAGAAAATAATCACTCAAAATCAATAAAATTCATAGACAAAGAAAAAAAATGTTATTTATATTAAATATAAAAATGATCCAATAAAGAAACTTAATTACAAACTTACAATAACAATTAATAAAAAAATCACAATAAATTTTCAATGAATACCAATAACCAACCAATTAAATCCTAAAAAAAGAATGAAGAAAAACTCATATAAAATATAATTATCAACATTACCAACTTATAATCCCACTTAATTAAAAAAAAAAAAAAATCTAACTACAAAAATAATAATACTCTGCTCTAAAATAATAATCAGAATAAAGAAAAGAAGAGCAATGTAGCGATAAATATTTGACAATTAATCAGAATTAATTAATCAGACTAATTAATCAGAATCACGAAAGTAACCTCTCACAATGTTGCCATAGACGGTGGGGAAAGTGACCTTGAGAACAAAGATTCGAAACGCAACATAGGCTCTCACGGTGTCGGCCCGGAAGCGAGGAGGACCCGCGTGCACCGGAAGCAGTCGCTAAGAACGCTCGACTCGCAGGCCTAGGCAACTTCCTAGACTTTATTGCCGTTGCATGGGCTGGTGTTCACGATGCAGCTGCACCTTCTCTCCCCTCCCTCCCTCCCTCTTTCTCTCTCTCTCTCTCTCTCGCTGTCCCTTTTTACCTTTTCCTCGTCGATCTCCGGCTTCACTTTTGTTGCACGGGAACAGGCGCATTCGCGCTGTGCAATTGCACCCGATGCATTTTGATGCCCTTCGAATCGTCTTTGCCACGGAGGGGAAAAACCATGGGTATTTGCCGCGGATTGAATTCAACGATATCTCGTTTCATAGCCGTGTGGTGCGCGAGGGGATTCTTTTGAGTTTTGTTAAAAAATCTCGGCATTCATTTTGCCTTACCTTGTAATAGAAGAAGAAGAAGAAGAAGAGGAAGGGAAAGGGTGACGTGTAGATTTTCTTGAGATTCTAACGTGTGCTGTTTAGAATCCTTGATCCCAACCGTGGGATCGCATTTGAAATTAACAATTTGCTTTCGTTATTCCGTATGAAATTGCACCTTGACGTAATTACATTACAAAACGGTTAATAAATAGTCCTTTCTTTCCTTGTGATCCTATGTAATTAAGAATTGTCGATTCTATGAAGTTGATACGTGTTTGTAATGTATCAGAAAATTTTGATTTTCTTCTATTTGAAATTAAATTAAATATTTGAGATATAAAAATTATGAAAAAATCCAGACGAAGTGATATGAGAGAAATATTGGTAATCTTCAATTTTAAATAATCACAAACGCTAAGAAAAAATTACAATATTCACATCGAAAAATATATTTCCAATTATAACTCTTAACTTATTCCTTAAC
This sequence comes from Apis dorsata, assembly GCF_000469605.1. Lineage (NCBI taxonomy): Eukaryota > Metazoa > Arthropoda > Insecta > Hymenoptera > Apidae > Apis > Apis dorsata. Next base: position 1,063,564 of record NW_006263570.1, read on the forward strand.
GAAACTGAATTCTCTCGAAGGGAATTTGAATTTTTCCACTTGTTACTTCGTTAAATCAATCATTGAGAAAATTCGTTTGCGTAAATAAATCTCATTAAACGGTGCAAAACATTTGGAGCTCACCGACCACTAAACCATCGAGCAAGTTGTCGTATTTTGGCGCGTTCGATTGGCCTCGACAACAGCTCAACCCATTCGAGGGGTACATACGCCCGCCGTTATATACTTATGCAAGTACACGGGGCTCTCTGCACGCGGAATTGTCGGCGAATAATCGGCAAATCTGTGCCGAGACTCGTGAGCAGCCCCGGGCGAACATTATGCTACCGTACCAGCAATAGCGTTACGTAATTACACGATCCCTGAGGGGACTAGTCATATGCGAATAACGTTTGAGCTCCGACCGAATCGAATAACTATATTCGACACATTTCTGTCCTTCTTAAAAGTTCTCTCTCCTTTTTTTCTTTTTTTCTTTTTTTCTCCTCCTCTTTCCATTGCACAGGTTTGCTTACGAAAGTACTCACGCTGAACACTGCTGCTCGCCGTGAATAAGAGTGTTAATAATAAGAATGTGCCAATGTTAGATTTGAGTTTCGAAACACGAATATCGAAATTATGCATGCAAATTTTTTTCTTCAGGATATCGTTTCGAGAGAACGAAAGGAATTTATAATTTCAATATTTTTTTTTTTTTTTTATTTGTTAAAATTTATGTGTCTATCGTTGTTTTAAAATTGTAACGTGAATGAAATGTTGAATGAAAATTCGAAGGTGAACTTTCATTCCCTTCAAATTTCATTCATTCGGGAAAAAATTGCTTCGTGTAACCTAGTATATTCTATATGTATATAGATTTTTATTAATATTAGGATTTTAGGATTAGATGATTAATAGCGTGCCAATACTTCCGTGAATTGAAATATATGGCATAATTCGAAACGGTCTGAGTCATAGCTGTGCGAAAGTTTCGTCTGTGGAACAGAAACGTGTGAACGAAATTAACTTGGTACCGCCTTTGAATTTTAACATGCCCGTTGGCTTACTTCCCCGACCTTGTGTGATTCTTTTTCTGTAATATTTTGTATTTTTGTATAGTCTGTCTGATTTTTAACGTAGACATTTTCAGGAATATTGTTCAGAGAAATGTCATGTATTTAATTTTAGAAATATTTGTATACATATATATA
>NW_006263570.1:1064769-1066263 GCF_000469605.1 Apis dorsata
TTATTTTTCATTTAAAAAATAAAAGAATATATAATAACGTTAAATAATTTGCTAAAAACAAAAATCAAATTACTGTAAGTCAATGAATAAAAATTATAAAATCAATAATTTTTAAATGGTATGCAGCACCTCAAAAAATTGAATGATTATACATTCAGATTTTAAATATTATTGTGGAAGATAACTTTTGTTCATTATTTGAGATCATAAATAACAAGAAATTTTATCAGATTTAAGATAATTCTTTAATTTAATTATTTTAATATATTTTTTTAAATATTATTATAATAAATATTTGATAAATTAACAATGAAAATATTCTATTATATTTATTTCTATTCTTTTTTTAGATTACAATTTATGAATAAATAAAATTTCTTATCAATAATCTTTTAAAGATTAAAATTTATTATTTATTTTTTGTTTTTTTTATTCTCTTTTTATTTAACTATAAATTTTCATTATTATAATTACAATTAAATAATCAAATTCTTCTAAACTTTCAATATTCATTGCATTTTTCTTCTCGAAAAAATTAAAATTTTTATTTCTTTTACTATCTATTATAATGCACATAACTGGAAAGTGTCGATAAAATTAATGCATTCTCTTCTTTATTCCTCATTTATTATTTCATTGTTTGTATTCTCTGTTTTTTTATTCGTCATTTCTTTCTTTCTTTCTCTATTTGCAATCTTACATTTGCCGATCTTACGTTGCGCAAAAACAACTCGCGTATACACTATGCGTCAAAAATTAACTCATAGTGATGTAAATGCTTGCGTAAGCATTGAATAATCGAAGATACTTGCATATTTTTAACCACAGAATCGTTTTCGTTTATTTCCTTAAATCTGGAATGATGAATCGTATCCTCCCATCGAATATAGATATGAATAAATAAACATTTGCATTCGGTGAAATGCTTTTAAATCTTTACAATTGGCTCCTGGAACCAAGAAGAAGAAAAACATAAAAAAAAAATTCATAAAGAATATTCTCTCCTTTAAAATTTAACTTTAACTTTCATACAATTAATATTATATATCATAACCTTTATTCCGTAAATATTTTTACGAATATCACATCGATTCGTAAATGGGAATTCAAATATTCTAAATAAATGAAATTAAAACTAAATTTAAACAATAAATTATTATTACAAAGTCGAAACGATAATTTTTTCCGGATATGGAATATGCATAAGAAAGATTATAAAGATATACACATACAAAGGATAAAGATTGAATAATTCAGAAAAATATTAAAAAAAGATCTTTCACATAACAACATTTAAAATCCTCACTCGATTCAACTCGAATTAACAAAGTTGCAAATAACTTAATCTCGCGATAACATACACTGTTGGGTACTAAGTTAACTGGATATTCGATATATCTACACCCTCTGTATTATCTCAACCCTCGATATTTTCTAGCCAGGACGAACCACGTAGCAAGTTCTCTCTCTCTCTCTCTCTCTCTCTCTCTCTCT
>NW_006263570.1:1066577-1070464 GCF_000469605.1 Apis dorsata
GTTGTGTGTCCGACAGTGTTTGTTCCCATTCCTGAGTTTATGTCTGCTCTCCTCTCTTTCCTCCACACACGGTCACATCAGTAAGGTTAAGAGATTTACGTTGCACACGTGCACCAACAGCATCCGCGATGCACGTTCTCGTGCATCCCGCGTAACGAGACAACAGAACTCTTTATAAGGCACGGAATGCCGTTTTAATTTTTCACCGTGCTCCCCTCGCCAAGGGGACGACGCAATATTCTACGTCGTGTTAAGAATATGATATTGGAGTTAAGCAACCGTTCGCTTAATATCGCGGGGATGCACGTGCGTTAATGTCAACTGAAACATCCCTGAGAATATAACCGTCCCTGGTTTTTTTTTTTTTCTTTCTTTCGGTGAAACAACAATTTTTGGTCATTCGATAAGTGTTTTCTGGAAGGAAGGAGATCGGGTAAAATTATAAAATATCGTACTTATTCACGTGATTAAAAATATTTCGCCATTTGTTTCATGCGTTTCTAATTTTAGTTTCAACATTGTTTTCGAAAACTGTACAAACTATAATATTTTAATATTTATTAAGAATATTGTGGATCATTTTATTCATCTTCAGTATTTATTTATTAACAATGTCTAAATTATATACAATTATTGTTTGTTAATTTATAATTAAATTATTATAAAACTTGCAAAGGATTATATAAAGGATAGAGACTGAAAAACAGAAGAATTGAAGAATTTTCAATGCTATTGTTATTTAATTAGATAAGCATATTTAACACGCTTTCTATACTGTCTGAATAAAGAATAGAGATGAATAAGAAATAACATTTGTGCAAACCTATGAAAATATCTATGACAGAAGTAACAGTTTTTTCACAGTTTTTCGAACATATTGACTAATTTAAAATATTAATAAAGAATCCATACACGAGAATTGTTTAAAATTGAATTTTAATACCGTGCAACATTCGATAAACAAATGGAGGCAGCCATAAGAACTTCGTCTTTACCTTCCCTATTATTTTCAACAACTTCGTGAACACACGTGCAACTCGCTTCGAAACCCATAAAATCTTGCCACGTCCACTATCGACGTTCACGATCCAATATAATCCGCAGTAAGAAAGCTTTATACGACGATTAATATTTAATATTTCGTCCCGAATATACTTCGTATACTTCGTAGCGTATACTTCGAGTCCTCGAAACACGGCCTCGAAACAGCCGCCACGATCTTCTTTCCGATCTTCTCTACGATCTTCTCTTTTCTCTTCCTCATTTACATGTAACAGTCTCCACGGATGCGAGAGTAAGAGGCTGCCAGCAACCAGAAGAAACATGCAACCAAAGGTACATTTCCGTGGCTGCGCAAAAGGTTTGTGTGCAACGATTGGTCATGTAATAAATTCAGTAAACAAGAAGAGGAATCGAAACAAAAGAAGCATCGCAAAAAGAGAAAGAAAGAAAGAAAAAAAGAAAAGAAAAAAAAGGAAAATAAGATAAGGGAAAGTACTGAAGAAAGAAACTGGCTACCACCACTTGCTACCACCACTTCTCTTCTTTCTCCTCTTTCCTCCACTTCTTCGCCTCCCACTTCTTCGTTCCCACTCTTCGTTTTTCCTTCTCTTGATCTTCTTCTTGTGTTCTCGCTTGCTGTTGTTGTTCCCCTCCTTCCTCCTCCCCTCCCCCTCCACGACGTGCAGTATGCATTATGCATGTGAGCCAACCTTCGTAATTTCGCGTATCAGATCCAACGTCACGTTAGCTTAAAATCAATGCGCCAACTTCTCCCTCCCTTTCTATTTACCCCTTTGAACTCATCTTAGTATCTGATGTAAGTCAAGAGCATTCTTGGCCCAGCTTAACTGTTGCAAACACGATTTACATAATAAGCCATAATATACCATAATATACGCCGATTTACATAATACTCGGGTCTGGATAGAATCGACGACTTTATTGCGATATAATTGTTTCGTTTACTCCGACGATATTATTGTTTCTATTATTGTGTCGACGATTTATGGGGGGGGGGAGGGGCGGGAGTTTGAAATTGAAAGATCTCATGGTGCAAATTGGGGATAAAATGCCACATCGTTATCCTTTTTCGAAGTTTTTCCTTTCTAAAAATTAATTTAAATTTTTCGAAAAAAAAAAGATGAAAATAATCGAAAGTATTTCCATCTTCTCAAAAATCCAAAGAATTCGAAGAAATACAAATATAATAAAAGTCAATTGCGCGAGTTTAGTTTCAAAGTCACCTTAAAACTTACGTTGATTAAACTTTTTTTCAGAAATTCAGAAAATTAAAGTATATATATATAATTAAAGAAAGAAAAATTGATAAAAAATATAGCAAAAATCAATCATTCATTGCGCAATTGATAATTAACGTTGAAAAATAGAAAATAAATTATATTTTACCATACGATGCAATAATAAATATAATAAAATTCAATTATTGTTAATTATTAACAATCTAAGAGAATCAAAGAGCAACATACTTAAAAAAAAAGAGCAAAAGAAATCGATCATTGTTTGGTTTCACCGTAGTTTCAAAAATAATTACTAATAATCTAGAAAATCATTTAAAATGCTTAAAGGGGAAAAGCTTGAGCGAACGGCCGACCGATGTATTATATACACGAATACACAAACAGAACAAAATCTGAATCATTTATTACGTAATTGATCGCGTTTAGAACGTGGATCCGTGGACGCATGATAATGGATACTATCTGCCCGATCAATCCTCTTCCCCGACTTCCTCCCCGTGGCCATGATGAGTCCGCTGGTAGCTGAAGAGGTATCTGGCCGTTCGTGTAAAGGCAGCCAATCACGGCCAGCCGGCCGAGAGTGCACACGCTTGGGCCCCAGCGTGTTGTATATCGTCGTTTTGCCACGTCTGCCAGCAGTCTAGACTCTGCGCGAGTTCTCGAGTCCGGCCGTGGCGACGTCACCGGAGTGAATTCACCTTTAGGGCGGCGATAAACGTCCCCGGCTCCGGCCGTGTTTTATAACCGTCGCTGCGCCAGGTAGCCAACCAGATTGTTTCCCCTTTGGAGAGCGCCGCATCCACGCGTAACTTGCCCCGGCCGATCTACCGATTCGCATCAAGTCCTCCCTTTCTCCCCTCCTCTATCTTGCTACCTTTCCTTCGCTGCGTCCTTTTTCATCCGTCTCGCTTGGAGACGGATCGACGGATCGAAGTGTCTTGAAACCAAGTGGAACGGAATTGAAAATGCTGGGGAGAAAGGAAAATGTTCCATTTTCGTCCATTTTCGATGTCGTTTTATGATGCGTTATGAAAAGTTTCTGCGATAGAGCGGGGTTTTTTAGCTCTCTGGATTTTACGATTCTTTAAAAAATAATATATTTTCGTAATTCTCGGTTATGTATATTAATTAGAGAAATATATATTGCGAAAATAAATAGAAAAACTATTCGCGCGAAGCATGTTGATCGTCGCTATTAAATCAATTACTCAGATCGCGAAGTGCTTTTGAAAATCGACAAGAGCAAAATTTCCAAACAGAAAATTGATCGATTCAATTCGAAGAAAGAAGAGAGAAACGATATTTTTCCCGCTTATTTGCCGCTTTGTCTTGCCCCCCCGAAGGTACGGATCGAGGTGAGGAGAAGGGTGGAGGGGGCGTGGAGGCGCAAGAAGAGAAGAAGAGAGGACGTCGGAGTGTCTTGCGACGACGATGGTGCACGCAGCAGCCTCCCAGCTGCACCCGCGATGCACCTGCCTCCCTTCATTTTGCAGCGTGCCTCTCGAGGAGAGACTTTCCGAGAAACCCAACCACTCCTCGCACCGTTTTTCATCAATTGTTCTTGCTACCACACTCATGCATCCTTCCCTCTCCCTCCCCCTCCCCCCTCGCGCCGCGTGCCCGACT
>NW_006263570.1:1070567-1082191 GCF_000469605.1 Apis dorsata
TTTAAACGTGGGCACCGCAACAACCACCACCACCACCACCCTCTCTTTATCTGCCTTCCACTGCGCTTTCTCACGCTCTTCCTTCCCTAACCCTTTCTTGTTTCCTTTCCCTTTCAACTTTTCTCGTGAACGAGGTTCCGATATCACCGCCAACGACCAAACTAGAAAAGGATCTTGTTCCTGGAACGAGTTGTAAAAGGGTTCTTCGCGTGATTTGGCTTGGCTAGGAAAGCAAAGCGTGTACGCGAGATGGTTGAAACAGTTTTTACGGTGGATTTTCTTTTTTACTCTTCTTTTCTCTCTTCCACTCGTCGACTCCCGAGATAGAGGCTTTCTCTCGTGAAAGTGGTAAGTCTAGTTCGTGACACTTGTTGACCTCCTGTCTGAACTTTTTCTTATCGAGTGTTGTCGCGATGTTTTTATGCGCCGATTGTGTTGCGCAATTTTTGTGGTTTAGTTTGTAAAGAAATATATTTTTTGATTAGTTTAAGTTTTGAAGTAATGTTTAAAAAAAAGATCAGAGTGAAAGGTTTATTTTTATAAGACGGTATATTTAATTATCGTTTTATTAATATTTGTTAACGTAATGAAAATTCGTGTTAAAAATATTTTATCAATTTTTATTAATAAAAATATTAATAAGACTAACACATTTCTTATCAAATTTTAAATTTTAAAACTACTTAAAAAGTATAATTATTAGAAAGAGAATAACTTTAAATATATCGAATCGTTATTATCATTATCGTAGTATTTCTTTTTTAAAAAAATCAAAAAATTTTAAATTCTGATATTTTTTTAATATTATAATATTAATTCCTTAGATAAAATTAAACATAAATAAAATCATATAAAAATTCAATTATCTCTAAATGACATGGTATCAAGATAATTTCAAAGATGATATCAAATAAATTCAAAAAATAACAAAAATTTATCAATAATTCTAAGAAGAATGTCATTTTTCAAATTTAGATTTATTTAATAACAACTAATTAAATAATCTAATTAAATGCTTCGAATCAACAGATACTTGTAAATTTAAATTTACTTTAATTAAAATATTTTCCTTTAATTCATCATTTTGACAATGATGAATCAGCTTAGACTTAAAGCCTCACAAACAGATATTTAAAAAAAAAAAACATTTAAAAAAATACTCGTCTCTGTTCCGACTCGTCAAAGGGTTGATAAATCAAAACCCTTATAACATAACCTTGCTACACACCTCTCATTAAACCTCTCAACGTATCACGTTGGAAATCCGCGTCAACCTCGGCCGAGCAGAAATGTTTTCTCATCGAGCATTCGTTCACGGACAACGGTGGAGGTTTTCCCGCGGGAACGTTGGCCAGATATTACCCAGGCATCGAGGACGGGTGCGTTACAACGGGTGTTCTTCGTCAAGGAGGGCACGAGACGCACGGAGAAACGGACCCTCTCGGCTCGGAGATCCTGAATGGTAATGATTATAGCAAATTGCTCTTGCTTGGCTTGGGGGTGCCTAATAGCCACTCAGTGGGGCTGTTGAAACCCATGCACCCCTTCGTTCAACCTTTGATCCCCCCGCCCGAGTCAACCCTTCAAATCTTCATTGTTTCTACCCTGTTTCAAGCGCGGCTGGGCCCCTGAACACCACCCTCCCCCTTACCCCCATCCCCCCATCCTGGATATTCTCTCGATATATATATATATATGTGTGTATATACATATATATATATACCACGCGTGTCCTGGACTGGGTGGATGTGTGTCTACAACCAGCGCTCGTCTCCATGCACTTCCTTGCCTCCTCCGCTTGTTTCGCTCCCGCCTAGCTCGGGTTTGTCTGTTTGTCAGTCCTCTCTTTCTTTGTCGCCACGGATACGATGCTCGTGCGTGTTCCAGAGACATGTCGATGAGATGGGGTTAAAGGGGTTGACGGTATACAAGTTGGAGGGGGGCAGAGAGAGGGGGTAGAGTTAAACTTCTTGACTCATCGGCTGATCGGTTGCCTTGGCCTGGCTTAATTAGCCCGGCGCAAATGCGGCTTTCCGGTGGCTTTCAGTTTTTCAGCGCCCCTTTGTGATGTCGCGTTTATTGGCGTACCATCATCGGCGAGAAACGCGAAAAGAAATTGTTCTGGAGAGGGGAACAGTTGGTTACGACATCTTGCGGCGAATGTGGGGTAGGAAGGTTGGATGGGAAAGATATTGCAATTGTTCAAATTGTTCTTTATTGCTCGTTTGATAATAAATCAAGAGATTGGATTTTGAAAAGTGATGCATATATGTATTAAGTTTTATTTCAATATGGAAAAATAGATGGACAATACAATTTGTTAAATATTGCCTCAATTCGATTGAATCATGGTTACAAAGAATGCAATATAATAGGTCAAAGGATTAATTAAACAAAGTAATAGAAATTATATATGTGAATTAATTAAACTATACTTTGAATACATGAGGTGAGAAAGATTTTTTAAAATGATGTCAGATTATTCGCATGCAGATAAATTTGTTTTTACTTAAGTTAATGTTAAAGAAAGTAATGAAGATTCAAAAATGAAATATACTGACTTTTTCACAACTTTTTTTTAATTACCACATTTAGATATCTCTTTCCATATTATTTCATTTCTTATTACAAATCTTAAATATTTCCAATTTTATGTGTAAAAGAAATTAAATCCCATAATTTACCTCCTTTTTCATATTTCAACGTCATCCAAAAAGATCTAATCGACAGTTGAAGTTGGCGAACGAAATAAAAGAAATTTGATCGGCACAAATTAAGAAACAAAGTTTTAAATCGCATCTCGTATCGCCGTTTAATCCCACGGACTAATTTTCAACGTCATCATCCCCAAAGAAAAATGCAGAAACCCCATTAAACTTCCAACAGCCTAACGAAACGAGTACATCATCCCCTCCCTCCCTCGTTAAATATCTACTATACACACATCCAATTCCAAGATCATCCTCATCGTAGCAAGTTGTTCGAAAGGAAGTTGCCGCGTCGAGAGCAGCTTCTCAACCGGGACCAGCATCCTCGCGAGGAGACCAACACGCGATCGCAACCGATGATTACCGGGCAGGCGCGATCCACGTCAGATGTCGGGACCCCGCAACTTTGTACTCTCGATATACATCCATACATTTTCTTTTCTCTTCTTTCCTTCTTTCTTTTTTTTTTCTTTTCTTTCCCATCCTCGAGTTCCTCTCGTTATTTCGTTACCACGGCGTATATACATATACTCGTGGTCGTGCGTGCAGGTGATTGGAGTGCACCAGTTAGCGTTGCGAGCCAAGAAGAAGTGGAGAGCGAGCGCGATATATGCAATAATGGCGAGCGAGGGAACGCGAGTGACCCGAGCCGAGTGAGTGACGTGTGTGCCGGGAGTGAGTCTTCCGGGGCTTGGACCGAAGTGGAATGGCCTTTTCGAGTTCTCCACAAGCCGAGAGAAGAGAGAAGGCGGTCAGAGCGACGCGTGGTCGGTGTTGGTGGTAGTCGGCGCAGCCGGTGGAAAAGGCGAGGAACAGGAACACGCTGGGAGAGGCGGTCGTGCAAGGGAGAGACCGGCCGCCGACCGCCTCCAGGGGCTACGCTCGTTGCTGCCCACGCCGTGGCCCATCTATCCACGTCCAACCTGGCCACCTGCGCAACTTGACAGCCCCGCTCTCTAACGATGCGCATACGTACGATCCTTCACCCAGACGCGTCCTCAACTCTGCCTCTTTTGTCTCCTTCCCTCTTGCCCTCTCTCGGCCTCTTTCGCTTTTTCGTCTCTCTTTCTCTCTCTCGCTATCTCCTCTTTACGCGTTCCACGCGTTGGCGCGATGCGCTCGCGGACTCGCGAGAAGTGCTCGCGAGAAGAGGGCGAACTTGGAGAGAATGTGACTGTCGTTTAACGTTGCGCTTTGGATCTTCTGGAGAATTGCTATTTCGCGGTTGGGACGAAAGGTGTTGGCGAGGGTAACGAGGGTGTTGATATTGAAGGGAGGTGTTGATGAAGATATTGGAAGGAATTTCTTTGATTAAGTTAAGGAGGAGGAGATTGATGTTGCGTGATAGAGAAAAAAGGCGCGGGGATAAACGGTGGGATAACGTATTTATGGGCGACTTGGGAACGGTGTGAGAAACGTGATATACGTTGGAATGAAGAGTGCTTGGCGCAGAGACTTGGAGGTGTGAAAGACGAGTGTTTGCGCAGAGTGCTTGAGATTATCGCGTGAGCGAAGGGTGCAAGAGTTCCTAAGGTTTTGGGTGGATTATCCGAGTGTCTTTTAGAAATGTTTGCGCCGAGTGAAGGACATAGAGAGATAGTGAAAGGGAGAATGTGCACGTACGAGGACAGGTGGTTGTGGAAAATGTACGCGCGAGTCAGATGAAAATCGAAATTTAATGTAGAGATTTGTGACAGGATTATAAAATTCAAGATGGAATTCAATTGCAATTTATTAACGAATCCAATCTCTCTCAATTTCTCAATTTTCATCAACAGATCTTGGAAAATTATACGAAAAAATGAAAAAAGTAAGTAGATCTTTTGCATTATTTTTTCAAAAATTTCAGAAAAATTGAAATTGAACACGATTAACACGAGCTCGTGTGACTTACGATTTGTTTATGTTTTACGTGCCGTTGATCGCCATTTGTTACAAAGACCAATCTGTATTTTAAAGCAAACCGATCCGCCGGATTTTTCGCAGAAATCTCCATCTCCTAGCTATGGGGCTAGATCTTGCCCATTATTTTATGGTCGTGGGTATTGTGCGGACACGGTGTTGGCCGACAATAAATTACGCTGAATTCTACTATTCATCACCATGCCGTGCGCTGAACTTAGGACCCCAATTATCCACATTTTATCTTCGCGGCGACCATTAATCATAGCCCCGCCAGATGTAATGAATGACCCGTTCGATAACAATACGAACGTTGTCACAATAAATATGATTTTCCGCGATGGGCCACGGTTTACACGAGCCTAATGTCGCGTTTCGCTTCCGAGACGCGCGAACTCATCAATTACGCCATTTTTTCCCCGACCGCGCCATCTTGATTGGCGCGAAAATCGAGTTATTTGAATAAAAAAAAGTTAAAAATTGAGATTTAACGTGATCTTTTATAATTTTAAAACTTACGAGAAAAACAATTGTCATTTAGATTCAATCATGACGACCAAAATTCCATTAATTAATTATAGATACTCTTATTGTATTATTTACATTCACAATCGATAGTTTTGAGGCGAAAGCTTTAGTTTAATGTTGAAGAAGTTAGAAGAAATTAGAAGAAATTAATAATTTAAAATATATATATATAATGATAAATGATAAAATTTTGGTCATAAAATTCAATGATTCGTAAATATGAGAAAAGATACCATAGAACTATCAATCTAGCTAGCAATTTGCTAAAAATTAAAAAGTCAGGACTATGTTAAAATTTGATGTTGAAATATATTATATCTTGAATTGTTAAATCAATTTTAGATAATTTAAATGGATTCTGATTGATAAATGATTGTGTGACGATTATAACTGTTCTTTTATATAACGGTCAATTATATTTCTCTATAATTATTCTATATGAATACCGGATGATAGATGACAATTCTTCGTGGATGATTAATTTTCAATGGTAACTGATTATGCATTTCTTGCATTCTACAAATGGTCGACGCTGAATCATTACAATTGTTTTGCAATAAGCCCTTAATAATAACTAATGATTCGTAAAAATAATTGTTTCTTTTTTGTCTAATGTTCTATGATAAATAACTAAAATTTTTCATTAAATTTACATAATTAAGTTATATAGTCATACACGATATATTATACAATCGGACATAATAAATCTTTCAAGGATAAAAATAATTACTATTTTCGGATAATTATACGAGACTATATTTTTCTTCAGGTTATAAATCGTTAGAACTATCCTGAGTACGAGTTCTTAAAGATCAATTACTATAATCATTCTTTTTATACAGTTAATTTTCAACGATAAGAAAGATTATTAAAAAAATTATTATTCTTTCTCGAGACCACAATCTCTTTCCTTAATCTGAACTTTAAAATCGATCTATATATATATATATATATTAAATACTAAATCATTTTAACTAGTCTATAATGTATTCTGAATAGTAGGCAATTATTATAATATCGTAAGATTACCTTATAAAATTACCCCATAAGTGACTATATTCACTCCTCATATATAATAAATCCTTAATAAGAATGAAAATAGTTCTCTTCTGAGTATAATTTAAAGATAAGTATATAAGTATATATAATTTCTCTTCTTATACTTGGTTAACACCAACAGGTCATTCGATATTTATCCCTTGCACATTTCACAATATATACATACATACATATATATATTTTAACCAATTTATTTTTCGAATGGTTTAAATTGATATTAAAGAAATACCATCAAATATATATCAGTTTCATATAAAAAATAACTGTAAATAGAGAAAAATAATAAATTTTAAATATTTATTTCAATAATAAAATTACTTAAACCACTCAGGAATGATTCAAAATCAATTAAAATACATATTAAAACTAAAACAGATCTTTGACCTAATTATTATTAGAGTTTCAATCTTCCTATCCTCATAAATAAAAACTACTTAAGACGACAACTTACCACAGAACCAGTTGAAAAAAAAAATAATTTCCATTAACCAATCCTCAAGCATTCTCTAATATTTCGAATATTTTAAAAATTGTGCAATATAAGTATAACAAATTCGACCACAATCGCGCAACGAATATCCGATAACAAGCGGCCACAATCACCGGCGTGCTGAGAATAGCGAAGGGGTTCATCGTCACCGGAAGATGCTTTCTCAGGGTTTCGCGTAAAACGCTGCTAAAAAACTGAAAGCCACTATAAGGCCACAAGTACAATGGGCCAAGCCCGTTCCTCTCTTCGACCGCTGGCCGAAGGTTTTTCAGCGCCCTAGTGGTCAATTTCCCACTCAGACGGAATCATTAGTCTACGGTGCACGGTGCACGGGGTACTTGGTCGCGCAACCCTGACGAGGAGGCGAAGTACACTCGATATGAACGTGGCGGAGAAGGAGCGCGCGGTGAAACCAAACTCTCTCGCAATCAGAGATCGGGAAGGGCGATATCCAACCGCGAACGCGATCCTCGTTGCTCTCTCGGCTCTGGGGGACGCTCGAGTCGAGTATTTTTGCGCCGAGCGGACCGCCCTTTGTCGTTGCCTTTGCTCCAACACGTACGCGGCCAGACCGAGCGCGTGATTCCAACCGATACTGACCTGTGATCCTTGTGAGAATATTCGATTAACTCTTTTCCTTTTGAATGAGGTATGGTATACGGATATTATGATCTCGATATAAATAGCGAAATATATGTATGTACGTGTATCTCGTATCAAGTGGGATTGGGATAATGAAGAATATAATTGTGGGAAAAAAATTTGCCTCTTATCTTCTAAATTTAACGTTTGATAGATTTTAATATCGCTTTTCTATATATGTCGTATTTTCGTTTTCTTTTTATTCCAAATCTAGTCAGAATTTTTTGATATAAAAAATTTTATTTGTAAAATAAAAATTATATTATTGTAAATTATTATAGAATAAAAATAGATGATGCATAATTAACTATTATATAATTGATTATTAAAATCTTTATTTTTTTATGATGAGTAATTTATCGTTATTTTGATTTATCGTTCATTTTTTATGCGATTTTGTGCGATATTATTATTAAATTTTATAGTACGCTTTCATATAATCTCTATCAAGATGAATTTCACGTTAGAAATGAATTTTTTCTTAGAAAAAGTATATTATTCATGAATTAATCTATAATAATTTTATTTTCTTTAAATGGAATTTATAAGAAGTGATATAATAGAGTAAGAATGGCGTCAATTATAATATAATAACCAACTATTATTATAATTTATGAAAAATTTAAAAATAATTATTTAAATTTTTTTAATGAAAATGTTGATAAATTAAAATAAATAAATATAGAAGAAAAGATATATTTCATGTAATAAACATTGCGCGAAAAGGATTTAAAGAATAAATATTTGAAGGGAATTTTAAAAACTGGATATAAAATTGGATATAAACATTTTTGTTAATAAATTAATAAAATTGTTTTAATTTTAAGAAAAATTATAAAGTTAGAGAAATTCTATACATATATAAAACATATATTATGTTACAAAAACAACAAATATTTAATAAATACAGGAAAATAAAAGATAAAAGGATTATGAATGAGAATAAATTAGGATCTTAATAAGGAAAAAATGAATTAAAAAATTCAAAATGAATACAAACAGATTTTTATTCATTGCAATAAGTACTAAAGTAATTTTAAACCCAATCTTACCTAAAAATAAATAAAATAAATCTAAAATAATCTTACTTATCGTATATCGTAATCTTATATCATAATCTTGTTTGATTATATATACGAATTTTTATTGAAATACTAATTTCGTTTCAATCCTGATTAAAACATAATTTACGTAAACATAATTTACGAGCTAGTGCATTATCCTTTCCTATAATCTTTTGAAATTTAACGTAATTAATATCAAACTCATACTTAATAACTCATATGTACGTTTAAGTATTTGATAATATTCATCACAATTAACATTTCAACGATTCATCATTTACAATATTTAAATAACATTTTTATCTAAAAATGTCATTTCATCTTAATAATTAACCGATGATTTGAAATATTTTTACTAAATTATTCTAAATATTTAAAAAATATTGTAATATTAATAACTTCGTTTAATGTATTGTAGCAAATTATTAGCTTCAATTCTGAAAAAACTTAAATCATTTGTTTGAGCTAATTTTTTCTTTTAATAATAGATACACGCAATATTTCCACAATAATATTTGTGATATATAATAAATAAAAGAAAAAATACTTTTCCAAAATAAAATATATAAATCTCATTTTTAGTGATATGTATATTGTATAACATAAATAAATTCACAATACACTACATTTAACGTTAAAATTTCATCAAAAATAAAAGATGCTCTAAGATTTTTTAGCAGAAATAGACATAAGCTCGGATATATGAAAAAATTATCTCGCGAGGATGTGAAATAAAAGAAAGAATAAAAATTAAACAAAAGAATATCGAATGAATGGGAAATGTCAAATTATATCCCAAGAAATCAACCATCTATTACGTAATAATTACGATTATTATCAATGTGTCTGGTAGCGTGAGAAGAGGATCTTCCGAGATACATTTTACGAACTATTTTCATATGTGTTCCTTCAATCTTTTTCACTCGTTCTTTTTTTTTCTCTCTCTTTTTTTTTTTTCTATTTATTTCCTGTTCGAGAGCTCTACTTTATCGTACACAGGCATGGATTAGAGGGCATGGATTATTCCGAGAGGAAGTAGGCGTACCGTGTTTCTCTACCTGGCCGCCATCTAGCGTTTTTTCGTGTTTTCCTCGATTTCGTTTATGCATCGAGCCAGACGTCACGTTTCGCCGTTAAGCACTGTAAGTACTGTGATCTCACTCGTGTTTACCAGGCCGGTCATGTTTTATAGTCGATCGTCGATGATGATTTATTTTTCATCAATATTACAAGCCCGTATCTTTCTTTAAGCTGTTTGTATATCTTGTGTACATGTAATAAATTTACGTAAATTGCCGTAAACACACGAATTGGTAGGCTTTATTATCTCGAGTTTCGTTTCTTCGGCTTCTTTTTCCCTCGCGAAACACGCCATGGGTATTATTATTGTGATTTATAGTATAATATTGAGGTGAAAATAAATGGAAAAGGGAAAAAGAAGGGATTATGTAGTTTATAGCGCATGTCGACATTGATGGTCTTCGAGATATTGAACGAACTTATTAGCCCTTTTTCACGAGTATCGAATACAGCAGTAATTTAATGACGACCGTTATTCATCATTATTTGTTTAATTTAAAGTCGCAGAGGCTGAGTAATGCGTAATTAACTCGTGAAAATTTTTTGATTCATCGTGAAACAGTTTCCAGATTTATGTATAAGAAGAGATTTATGAATCAAATAATGTGAAGCAAGGAAATAATCAATTTTTCAATGTCCAAGTTATTTTAAAGAGATATAAGTTTCATTTTGAATTTTGAGTTTTCTTTGATCTTCTTTTTCGATGGAGTAAAAAATGTAGGATTTTTAAAAGAAAGTAATAATTTTAAAGAAGAATAAGAATGATGATATTATTTAGAATTTATAATGTTAATATTAATCAAATAATATATTTGTGATTATTAAATGTTATTTTATTAATATTATCATTCATCCTATTTAAAATACTGTTTCACTTGCAGTTTCACTGTTCTCTTAAATTAAATTTCTATTTTTAAAACTTCATCATGATTTAAACTACAAATCTCTTTAATTGTTTTTAAATAGATTATCTCGTGTTCGTATAATCGATCTTTTCAACAAATTAAAATTCTTTTAAAAAAACCCAAGGATCTTCGAGATCTTTATTTAATAATTTTTAAAAAGCACGTAATTTCATTAACTTACAATTCGATAATTATAAAAAAATCTCGTGACAAGAAATAAATTTTCGAGAAACGACAGTTCAATTTCATTTATGAATTATCTAATAATAATAATAACTTTTTGACCAATCTAATTAGAGAAGAAAATGGGAAAAGGAGATTGGGAAAAATGAAATTTAACATGGATGCAATGGTTATCGGGATGATCTACAAGCCACCCATTTGCCCAGCTGTCAAAAATAATTAACGAGAGTAAAAATATCCGTCTGATTGTGTTCTGCCATAATGAAGCTCCATCGTGGCGTAATTTACAGTGTAACGCGTGCAGATCTATCATCGATAATTGAACGAATGATTGGAATAAGCACGTGAAATAACACGGGGCCATAGATCATGCATTTTCAATCGATTTATCTGCATAAATCTGCACGAATATATACATATATATTTCGTATTCGAATCCTTCCTATACACATATCGTTGCCAATTTATAAGGTGAACGTTACGTTAACGTACACGTGTAACGTGCGAAATGTACGCGTGAAGAAGAAAGAAAAAGGGAAATGAGAAATTAAAGAGAAAAAATAAAGAAGGGACGAAGGAAGAAGAGGAGATGGAGAGTGGAAAGGAAATAATTTGTTCGATGAGTACAGCAGATTTAATTGATTAGACCTCGAGAGGGCACAGCTGAATGAATTACACGACGTGAGATTAATAATAAAAGATAACCCGTTAAGTCGCGTAAATGCGATACCTTAAACTCATTTTGAAGTTTTATATTCCAATAACGCTCACTGATGAACACGCTTTTTTATAATTTGTTTGGCCCTGCCTTCGTATCCGAGATCATCTAACAAAAGGGTTAACACCAAACTTGATTAGTTATAATGAAAAGAATCTCGAATCTTGTATCTTCCTTGAGAAGTAATTACGATCGTGATTCTAACTGAAAGGTGAACGAACCACGGTATCGTGATTATGCTGATCGTGAAATGCATATCCTTTATTCTTCCTATTTATACGAATGAACAAATAGAGAGAGAGAGAGAGAGAGAGAGAGAGAGAGAGAGAGAGAGAGAGAGAGAAA
>NW_006263570.1:1082463-1085591 GCF_000469605.1 Apis dorsata
CTTTGAGAGATTTTGACTTCCATAGAAAGTTAAAGAATCTTCATAGAATAAGAAGAGTATTCTATAATAATAATTCTGTAATATTTTTGCCATGTTAATTTTACTTAATATTTAAATAAATTACAGAATTATTCTAGATTTTTATTCACACTTCTAAAAATTCGTAAACTCTTAATTTTTATTTGCTATTATCATTGCTATTTTAATAATACTTTTGACTTTTTGTGTTTATTTTAAAAATCAATCCTCAAAAACTATCCCACGAATATATTAACACTCTCTATAATATCAATATAACATGCATACGTCAATAATTTTATTTACATACACTCAAATTCAAATACTCTTCTTATCTGTCGTACGTAACGTATTAAACGTTAAAAAAAATTTCCTATCATTCCTATTTCATACCAAAAATTCTCAAATCTTATTATTTCTCATCCATGACTCATCTCTAGGAAACATTCCCAAAGACATCGAATCTGAACATGAAACTGGATAAACCCTGTCTACCGACCGCACGAGTGTAACCGAATCAAAAAAAAACTTGTTCCCCACAGCCAGTCCAGTTACTCCCCGCGAGTGGTGTAATCCTTTCGCGTCTAACAGGTCCGCAGGATACGCACAGGATACGTTGGAGCCGGCACACACCTCCCCTCCACTCTTCTAACCACTGTTCCCTCCATCTCTTTCTCTCTCTTTCACTCCCTCTCTATCTCTCTCTCTCTCTCTCTAACCAACCATTAACGTGCACATAAGTAAGTACGTGTACGGCCTCGCGCGCACACGCGCGCCACGGTGTGGCCGCCCGTTGGATTACACGCACACGGCCGATCGTTCGTGGCCCCGTCTAGACAGCCGTCAGACGTATTATTGGGTTCGCGTAACTCTATGCTACATAGCTATCGCGTTACACGTGTATGTCGCGGCCGCGAGCGCGCGCCCGCGCTTACGCGGACCAGTTCGCGTACGTATTACGTACGCGCGCGCCAATACGCGAAGGAGTACGGCTCGTTACGTGTACAGGATCGTTTACGAACGGTATATATACGTTGGTGGATCGTTCGTTTGGTTGTTTAACACGTTCGCCGCGTACCACTCGGTTCTGCGTTGAGAGATGTACAAGTGGATACAGAAAGTATATTTTTAACGTATTCTTTATTCTCTAATGATGCGTTTCTCCATTAGGTTTTTTTAAATGGAAATTTCGTAATTATATAAGAGTATTATTAAGTAAATAATAGGAAATTTAATGCAATTGAATGTAATTAATTTGGTATAATTCATGGCCATGAATTTATTAATTTGGAGGTTTGGAAAAAGATATTTTATAATAAGAAAACTCATAATGCAAATTAAAAATAGTTTTATAATAATTTTTGTGAGATATTTAAAGATTTTGAATTTATGTGACATATCTATTGGATATAAAAACATTTAATAAGATAAGATTTTAGATTATGTATATAGATAGTGATATTGAAAAGAAAAATTATAAAAATTACTTTCTTTATATATTTTATCACTAAGAATTTCAATACTTACTTATTTCAATATAATTCCATTGTCTGAATTTTCTCAAAATTTTTGAAAATCGAGAACGTTGAAAAAATTTGAGATGAAAAAATTTTCAAGAATAAAGAAAAATAGGATTTTGTGGAAGATTAAAATAAAATTGTTTCAAAAAAATTCAACTTCAAGATAATACATCATAATTCTAATCATCAAAGGGACACCATTCGTGAATCATGTTGTAGATATATGAGAACTCGACAAGTTTCAGCTGACATAACCGTTGCTAATTACCAGTCCAGCCCGATTGCCTCGCTAAATCGGCTCGATGCGTCTTCCACACGTGCGTACGCGTGTGCGTGTCATGTGCACCAACGTGTGCGTACGTGCGTGCAATGTGCATGTCGCTATCCACGTGCACAACGAATTGCATCCTCCAATAAACATGAATCTTATCCAGTCTTCCACAAACATTGAAATTTTCTTGCATTGCAGTTACATTGAGCAGAGAGGAAATTTAAACAACGTAATAAAATTATGAAGAATTTAAAATAAGCAAATTATTAATTACTGTAAAAGAATTAATTTCTGAAATTGTGAAACAATCTTTTAGACAAATTTATATTTCGTGAAATTTGAAAAAATTGAATTTATTTAAAATTACTCAATATGAATATAAAATTGCAATTAAACATGTAACAAGAAGTAGTAATATTACTAATGCAAAAATTAAGATTAATAACAAAACAATAAAAATTTGCCTAGTAACAAATTAATTTTCTATTTTTCTATTTTCCATTTTTATTTTCTATTTTATTTTTCTACAATTTCATTGATGTATCTTGAAAATTGACGAAGTTATAGCTTGTGAATTTATGTAGTAAAGCCTGAGGATATTAAAGATAACATCGAAGAGGAAGAAAAATGTTAAGAAGGAAGATTACAACTTTTTCATTTTTATTTTTGAAATCATATTTTCCCCTTTTTTACACAAGTATCAAATGAACGATAAAAGATAATGTATTAAACAACAATCCAAGAATACTATAAAGTTTTAGAATATTTTCATTATTTCTTCAAAAATTTAATTTTATAATATATATTCATAAACAGAACTTAAGAAAATTATGAAATTATCCTTTTTAACATGTAATAATAATATTCCTCTAATATATTTATAATAAACTGAATATCATAATCAATCTTTCTCTATTTACATATAAAAACATGCTTAATTCGCAAGTAATTTTATTTTAATCTTTTAACAAGGGAATCCAACTACACGATATTTCATCAAAATTTTCATTTGCGTTTCCACAAAATCCAAAAATCGCAGCAAATCCCCCGCAACAAAATGAAGAAATTATATCCTTATAAACCCAGCCAACCGTATTATTACAAATCCATAGATCACCGTCCAATACGAATCCTCGACGTAACACGTTTCCAAAAGGCAGGGGCGATGTTCCTTGGAAAAAATCATTTTTCAAACGCGCAATCATTTTTGCCACGGGTATAAATTACACCCGGGCTTTATGATTAATTCATGATTAATTTACGAAACATATCATCATTTTCTCATCCGACACCGTGCTGTTTAAAAAAAAAAAAAAAAA
>NW_006263570.1:1085760-1090233 GCF_000469605.1 Apis dorsata
AGGGACACGCGAAAAATCCTTGAGCTCGAACAGAATCCCACTGTCCGCAATTCTGAAACGTGGTAATTGCACGCGCGCAAAATCCGCTCCGCTCGTTCGATCAAGGCCGATCCATCTCGTGGGTATCCAAGAGAGATTCATCACGGCATACGTTGTCCACGGGTTTTTGGCCCGTGGAAAAATACAAATCTTGACGGAGGAACACGCGTGTCAGTGGGTTGCACGTCGACATAGGCCCGAACGTCGACGACGGGAACGAGTTCGCGCCGGCTAGCCGTCCACGTCGTAATTATCCGTTCCTCCAATTTGCAAACTTATATGTAATTCAAATCGGTGCTCGGCCGCCGGCTAATGCAATAATAATGACTTCGTGGAAACTACGCAAGGGCTTGTGCGAACGTGTAATACACTCGTGACGCTAACGCTCCTAGCTCGATCTCGTTTCTCGTTCGAGTTACTAAACGACCGTCATCCTTCGATGACTGTGAAAATCGCGATTAAAAAGACGATTTTAAGTCGCGTGGAATAGGATTTTTAAAAGTTGGGAGAACGTTTGAGAATTGTCAGAGTTGTTTGTCGATATCTCATTTTGGAATGATGATGATTAAAGTAAACTCGAATTGTGCTAAATTGTTTAGAACTTTTAAGAGCTTAGTGTGACAAGATATATCGTTTGGAAAGATTGAAGGCAAAGAAAGGAGGATTTGTATTTTTCAGTTTATTTAGATGGTTAATTAAGTCTTCTTCTTTCTTCAGATTTAATAAAAAATTGTTAAATTTCGATTGAATTATCAAAAGCAAATTATATATTGTAATATACAAAGCAGAACCAATAAACTGCTTTATATAATCTGGTTTAAACTGATAATCATCTCTTGATAACTTGACATGAAGGACTGATCAAAAATATATGTTTATCTATAATAATATCACATTCTCTCGTTTTATCTTTTATTAAATAAGAATTACAAAAATAATCTATAAATAACTTTACTATTATAATTTAACATTTATTCCATACAAGATATAATACACAGAATATAGACAATTATAAAAGTACAAAAGTCAATTACAAATTACAAAAGTTTTCAAACATTTTATTACAAGCTCAATTCTGATTAACTAATTCTTTAATGAAACTTTTCGAATAAATCTTTAAGCAATTTCTTGTTTCTATTCTTTTACAGAATGTCATTTTGAAAGATATCAGAAGCCAATCCTTAAAGTTTCAATATATTTCTAATTTTTAAATACAATTTTATAATAATATTAAAATAACAACGAAATTATATAAAAGATTCAATTTTTCAACATTTATAAAAAATATTCTCAACTAAAGATACAAATAATCGATAGAATACTATAACAATTTATTAATATTATTCCCTCAAACAGAGAAAGAAAGTAATTCCATATATAAAACCCTTTATTATTCTTTAATCTTCATTAATCAAAATTTTCCATTTTTAGGCAAATTTCCTGGTACAATAACAATCCACAAAGACTTTTGCGACAAGCCTTACTTCCTACTACCTCATAATTTCAATATGTCAAAATATCACAGTAAACGATGATGTACCACAATGGAAGCTGACCTTCCCTTGGACCACGTTGCTTTAATTAAAGAAGCACGCGTGTTCCTCCCCCTTTCGCCTTTTCGGCGGAAATATCGCGTGCACCTACGCGATATTTTTGTCCCCGGGAAGAGGCAAGTATCGCCCGAAGCGGGACCGTGGCTCCACTTTCTGGAACCTGTCTCAATGAGACTACCTATTTATAGGTGGACAGTGGCGGCCACGTCCAGCTGAATGAACGGTTACGTGTATCCGCGAACTGAAATCACGCATGATCGATCATCACGCTTTCCTGTTCTGGGAAACAAGAAAGCGTTCAGGTAGAAGAAGGCCACCGGTTGCGTTTAGAATACATTAGGGGCTGCTGCACTTTCATTCCTTGTTTCTCTTTTTTTCTTCTTCTTTTTTTTCTCGCGGCGCTCAACGACTGAAGGAGGCTCCCGCGTCCGTGGGATCCCTACTGTGAGATGGAGTAGATGCAGATGGGGACGTCGATCGAGGAGGATGTAAGAAATTTTCGAAATTTCAACGCGTGTTACGGTTGTAACGCAGAAATGTTGATTTTTTTTAATTTTCGTTTAATATATGTGTTCGTGGATATGTTATATTATTATACGTTGTCATAGGGATTTTTTTCCTAGGGATTTTAACAAATGATATATTTCAGTTGGACTTTTTTGCATATTATGTATTCGATGCTTATTAAAAATATCCATCGTCGATTTTTTTCGATTTTTTCAAAATTGAGGGAAATATAAGGGCACACAGAAATAGAGTAAGAAAAATCGAAATTCATAACAGTACTAATCAATTCAATACAGATATAATTAATCCAGCAAATATTTCAAAGAATATTTATTCTATAAATCAATGTTTTTTAATATTTTTTAAAGTACAATTCTTTTTAATAGCCAACTAACTTTTTCCTCTTTTATAAATTTTTATAATTTTATACAATTATATCTTCTAGAGATGAATTAATCTTTTATGAAAAATAAAAAAAAATATTAGAAATCTGTCAAACATAAAATATTTAAATATGTATAATTATTTACGACCAATATTTTTTTAATATCTATAAAGATAGATTATTTTTAATTATTTTATTGTTATATAGATAATAATGTCGAAATTATATTCTATATAGTTACAAATAAAAATAACTATAATGATTTTCATGTGAAACATAACCCATGTTAAATTAAGTAACATTGTAATAAAATTTTAAGATTATAAATGATTTTTTAATAATAATCATTTTTTCATTATAATTCAAACGTAATAATTAATCTAGCATCAAGATTGAGATTGAAAAAAGTATAAATATAATAATAAAAATTTTTTAATAGAATTAATAGTGATAAATTCTTACAATGCAAGAATATTGTAATTTAATAAAATAAATAACGGATTAGGATTAATCTAGTAAAAATACTGAAATATCGAGTCATTATTATATTCTGTTTCATTATTCAAAGGATATACGGTACAATGTACAATCTCGTAGTCAGTTGAAGAAGGTTTATTGAACTGAGACCACTTTCTTACGTCAGCCTTGTGTAAGTAGTTTTCAATAGCGCGTTTCCGCTTTTGAATATCGGTAATCGTTCATTTGCCTATGCGATTTTTTCTTTTTTTTCCTAGTAAAATTACACCGTTGCTATCCTCAATTATTCGTACTACAGCATTATCTATGCGTAATATTAGGAATATTAGGAATATTAGGTATGTAAATGAATCTACTACTAAATTTGAAGTGATTTGCGTAAAATTTTGCAACATTGTTAATCCTAGCTAGAAAAGGATAAAAATCATGGAAAAAAAAATTCATCACACTTTTAAAATTCCTTTTTATAATTACATATCGCGTAAAAATATATGATACAATTACTTATATTGTCAGAAAAAAAGAAAAAGTTTAGAATAAAATGTTGCATTAACGCAAGATTGAGCCCAACTAGTACTAGAAATATCATTATTCAAATATTCTATTACCGAAACGATTTAAACAGAGTCTTTCTTTGTTAAAAATTTTTTCGAATTCGACATCTTCATATAATACAATATACAATATCGACAAAATTTAAACACGTTTGTGTTTGGTATTGAAACGAAATCGAAAACACTTAAGAAATTATAAAACAATAAAAACCCCATAAAACTGGCAAAAGTATATCGAAAAATCTGCAATTATTGATACACCTTGTTCCTTTTATATATTAAAAAATTTGTTCAATTCAATATCCCTAATTTTACACATTATCCCAATTTTTGTTTGAATAAACATATCATCTCCCATAAAATAATCCATCCGAGAAAATTTAAACACATTTATGTTTAGTATTGAAACGAAATCGAAAACATTTAAGAAATTATAAAACAATAGAAATCTCATAAAACTGGCAAAAGTATATCGAAAAATCTGCAATTACTGATACACCTTGTTCCTTTTATACATTAAAAAATTTATTAAATTTATTTCAATTTAGAATCCCTAATTTTATACATTTTATAATTTTACAATTTTAATAATAAAAATAATAACAATTCGCCTCTGTCTGCCTATTAATTCAAATAACATAATAGATTCTACCATCCTCGTAGCATCATCTTACCCTAATCTCCCCTAAAGCTTTATCCGATATAAAAATTTAATCAACATAATACAATGTCCCACATACGACGACGAGATACCCTGTACGTATATCAACAAATTTCAAACGTCTAGTTCTTGTTTCCCCCCCGAGAGCCTCGTCGTCCCCTTTTGATAACTCGAGGTACCGGCGCTAATCTGCTTATCTCGTCACGTCTGGTGCAGAGGCCAGCGTCGCCTACGGTCTCTCTCCTACGGTCCCGCTCACGAACCGTGAATACTCTCCTCCTCCTCCTCCTCCTCCTC
>NW_006263570.1:1090658-1092025 GCF_000469605.1 Apis dorsata
TGATAATGTATATCGATCGAAGCCGCATTCTTACGCCGCGTTCCGACCACCGCGTATCGATCGTGGGGGTACTATCGAGACGCCAGATCCGATTTCATATCGATTTCACGCGGCCCCACGAAGAAACCGAGGGGAATGCGAGCGATTATCGGGAACGGATCGTTACGGGGAACGTTTGCATAATCTCGATATTTTTCCCGGGCGATAAACGTAGGAAATGGAGACGGTGAGTTGGATGATGGAAAATATGCGCGCGCCATCTATTCCTTGGTGGTAATCGATTGTTTATTTGATTGATAGTTTATTTGAAGATGTATTGTTTGATTATTTTTAACCATCTTGAGTTAATGGATGGATAACCACAGGTGCAGGTGTTGATCAAAACTCTTTTTCAAAAAAGTTTATTCATCGATTTAATCTCTATTTAAATGATTAAATTATAAGATGTTCAATTTTAGACAAGATGTTTCCATTTTATAATTAATAAATTTTTGCGTAAATTATCATTCTTTTCACCAAATATAATTACCAATAATTACAAGACATTGGGGTTAAAATGTTCCATTTATTTACCGCGCAACCGTGACAACATTAATATTAACAAAAACTCAAATTAATTCACGCCCCCAAGGAAGCATAAAATACCCTATCAGAAGGAACGTGCGATAATTACATTTTATATGCCCCTCCCCTCCCTCCTACAGAACAGTACCCTACATACCCGCTTCAATTACAATCTACGCAGCTGCTTCCTCCAAAATGAATTAAATAAAACAACGTTAAATAACCGAGCTCACCAAAGCCACAAGCTACACACAGCAAATGCATAAACACATCAATAAAATGTAACAGCGTACCATTACGCGGTCCCAAGATACCATTAGCAATCAAGTGACCAAACAATGAACGCTCACGGACGAAGAGAGAGCGAGAGATCCGAGGCGATCGGGGCAAGCCTGAATCGCTCAATCGTCGACGTCTGAAAGGGCCGTTTCATCGAACAATTATAGATCACGCGGTGGAACGCATTAAAATCCCGCCAAGCCTCGATCGGCTTGGCCGGTCACGATCGATCGTGGAGTCTGCATGAAAGAATTATCGGTCTAGCGAAAGCGCGGTTTCTCTTAATCGGCGATCCCGGGAAGGTCCCTCTCGGACGAGATTCTGCTTAAGCGTCGCCTAATTGGCCGTGGAACTCGCGCCGGCTACGATCGTTCGTATATTTACAAACACGATTACACACGAGTAAACGATCTAAGGATCGAGGAGAGTCCTTCGATGTATAGCACGTGTCGATGATGCCGCGGAAAATTGCGGATGTTGAAGCAAAAGGAATCCATTTATTTTTTTTTTTTTTTTTTTTTTTT
>NW_006263570.1:1092251-1101211 GCF_000469605.1 Apis dorsata
AGCGTGGTGTGAGCTGATTGCATGGATGGAAAAAGAGGGAAATGAAATGAACAAAAATTATTTATTTTTGAGATGAAAATATTTTTTTGTGAAAAATAACAACTTATAATTGAAAATAGATGTTTAACTTCTTCTGACGATTATTTTAAAAAGGATTAAGTTTAGAGTATTCGAAACTCGCAAACTTTTGCTATTTTTGTTTTGAAATCTATGATTTTTTACAAATTAAAAAAAAAATGACTCTATAAATTTAAATCTATCGAAATCGAAGAAAAAAAGAAAATTAAATATTCTGTGAGAATTTCAAGATCTCGAAAGATATCAAATTTCCCATTTCTAGTTAATGTATAATTATTCGATCAAAAATTCAAATTGTTAAACATTTTTCCCTATTCCACCATTCGAGCAAGATCCCACCCAAGATGGTCGAGTTTCTAAAAGGGTCAACGTTTCATTCTATTCGATATAAATCTCTCGATTAGAGCTGACATTCCTTCCTGTGTTGGGCTGCGTCTTGGGCATCGTGTTCACACGATGTCCAAGACCTCGTGTCGTACACGTGTTCTTTTTTTGAGACGAAGGTGTTGTGTTGGTCAATATGTAGGTTGCGCGGCTGTTAGCCCGACTAGGGCCACAGCGTGTCCACGAAAGGGCCGCCCAATCTATGACAAGTGGCTCTTCCTGTTTTGCACGTTAATCTAGCGTAGGAGGAAAAGCAAACGAGGTGGATACCATCACAACAAGTATTCGGAACTCTGACAGTCTCTGTCTCGAAGTGTATCGTTAAGAGTTCATTTTATCGGTCTATTGATATCATTGAGGAACTAGGAGCTTGATCTTAAAAGAAATGTTTTCGAGAGATGGAACGAAGAACGAAACTTCTTTTTGATTTGACGTTTCGATGATATTTTGTTACACACAAATTCGAATTTCAGAATTGTAGAAATATATCTTTTATTGCTAGGTATTGATTTATATTTAACTTAAATTTCACGAATAAATTTCTTGAAAGTACAGTTTATGATATTGAAACATCATATAAGAGTTTTTATTATTCATTATGTCTATATTTTTAATGTAATATGTAAATTTGTAAATTTCATTACAATTGTGTGTAATTATCTTCATATATCATCCCCTTTTAGCACGAATACGTAATTCGACAATTATCAAGATCAATATTCTCACTATTTACTTCAGAGTTTAAGGATATATAACATTGTCTTATTATTATGAACTGAAGTTAAATATATCCTTAATCAAATAGAGAATTAACACCCCTATGGCAATCAAGAATATTATCAAGAATCCCATTATCCTAAACAATATACATATTCTATCACTTATTTACAATTTTCATTCGAATATATTAAAATTTATACACATTAAAAATTAAAAATACATTTGAAAAAAAATCATAACAGTCGATAGATACTCGCTCGTAGAGATCCTCTCGAAACGTAGAGTGGATCAATACGCGTTTGGAATATGCACAGGCATACGTTTCGCGACATACATAGACGGCCGTTAATACTAATTAATACCTGTAGCAACGTTAATTGATACCGATGCCCATATAAACGTATCACGATCACATTCCGCGAGTTCGAACGATATATCGTCTCCTTGGTCTCGAGAAAAAAACGATGAGAAGAAGAAAAGGAAAGAGAAAGAGGTCTGACGTCTTACTTCGCTATCACCGACCTACTCATTTCACACCGATACCCATATCCCTTCACATCGTTGATTACTTCGCCTAATTAATACCTCTGACCACTTCAATTAAAGTCGAGATTCATATGTCTAAGGTAAGACTCTAGCAATGGATATACGTGATTCTCAGTACAGTTCTTATGAAATATGTTATATATATTTCTTATTCCTTTTATTCTCTATAATTATCGTATTGGTTTGATATTCTTTTTAACGTTGCTATATTAAAATCTGAACGATTAAAAAAAAAAAAAGAAATTTATATAACGTAGCTTGTATATGTACATATATAACATAAATATGTAAGTATTATAGCTAGATTATATTATATTTCTATTTGATTTTACTATTTATTTGAATAATATTCATGTATTAATGTATATAAGAATATATACATGAAAAATATATGATATATCTTACATTTCAAAAGAAATTTATAATTCTTTTTATTTCATATGATTATCATTGATAATTATTGATATTATTATATTAATTTATTACTTTTAATTACTTTTAATTATAGTGTAATGTAAGATTCATTGTGTTTGAGAAAGAAAAATTTACAAAAAAAAACTTGTGATTCTTAATTATATGAAAATATATTCCAGAAATATTCTTTATTTTCAATATTTATTTAAATACATATATTTATATATATATATAATATGTACATATAAGTATATGTTTATTGTTTCATAAATTACATATAATGAACAGTTATTACTGATATTCTAAAAATATTCTATTCTATTAGATACGCTATAATGAAGATATAAAGTTATCTTTTACGATAAACATCTTTCCTTAATTTAGATCTTATCAGCTAATCATATATACGAATTTATATAGTACCACACCTATCTTTGCATCTAACTTTCCACACCTATTTGTATCTATATACTTTATTTATCAAATTTACTTTTTTTAATATTCCGTGTAACTATCCAGAGCCACAACTAATCAAATTAATCTTCAATCAAATCAAATTAATTAATATACAGGGAATTTTTTTTAAGCTTTATCACGAGGTCATATCATGATCTACCTAGTTATGAAATTATTATAAATTATCATAACAGTAAAACAAATTGTAATAATTCTACCTTCCATTTTTTTCTTATTCGACAACAATACATCAAAGACAATCGATTCAATTTTATTCATCGAATATAAAAATTTTCTACCTTAACAATTCTAGATCTAATCAAATCTACCTGATTGTATTCCAACAATTCTAATGGAATAAAGTAGATTAACGATTCTAAACAATTCTATTCTAATAAATCTCTATAACAATAGAAATTACCCTATCAAAATTGATCTATCTTTTCTCTTTCTGATAATCCATTCAACTATTTATTTATTGTTTCTTAATAACATTTAACAACACTAAATCCTTTTCTTTTTTTCAATATCTATAAAATTTCTTTTATTATTTCACGGATTAAATCGATTGCTTTCTTTTCAACAATAATCTACTTAATATTGTTACAATTTTCTTTTTTTCTTTATCACACATTTTTTCAAAAAAAGAACATTTCAACGACAATTAATCTCATTTGTTTTCCCTTAATATGCAACAACAATTTTCCTACAAATAATGATTATCCTATAAGTAATTAAGTAACACAATTTTCCTCTCCTTCATAAAAAAAATTTTTCCATTTCTTTAATGATATTTATCTTTTTTTATTGATCATTATATTGTTCCTCTTCCAACAAAATCCATCCCAATCACATTCAACATCCTCTTCCATCTTTTCATCAATGATACAATACCCACCAATTGAATTAACTTCCTCCAAACTATTCAGCAATTGCTTCAACACCTTCCTCCATCTTTTTCATCTACAATAACCAACAATTAATTTCCCGAATCATTCATCTAAATCATTCCATCCACTTTCCTCCAAATCCACCATCCAATCCAAAAGACAAACATTCATTCAACATCCCCCCCTCAATCCTCCTCAATGATCATCCTCCATAGACCAAACAATGGATTCACCTTTCTTCAAATTATCCAATATCTATTTCCAACAGTGCTTCGTACGCCGCCCTCGAACCCAACCTCATCCATCCATCCTCGATTCCAATATCATTTCCAATCGCATCCAATTCCGCGCCATCCTTCCCATCCAGCGGATCGGCCGCCGCTTGTTTTCGTCCGCTTAATTAACGTGTAACGCGGCACACGCACGCCCTGCCGTAACAGGGACACGCGCATTAATGTTTCAGAGGCATGGGCCTCGCTACGAACGCGGTAGCACCGCGCGGCAAAAGCGTATCCCCTTGCGCGCTCTGTCTACCGGCTGCTACCTCATGCGTGCGTCCGCATTCCTAGCCTTCAATTACGTTAGGCTTACGTACCGGGGGCTTACGTCGCTTACGCTGCACGAGGCCCGCCACGATCGTCCATTAGAGGTGCGCAAACGCGGCTGGACAAACGCGGACCGAGGCCGCAGCGTTATTATTCAGCCAGAACTGCCCGCCGCTTTGTCGCTCGACAAAGTTAACGGGCATGCCCGTGATCGCCATCCGGTTTCCTGGCCGAACTTGTACGGCCTTTTTGTACATCCATGGTGATGCTCCACCGCGTAAATCGATTTAGAGGATTTAGAGGAGGCTTGATGATGGAATAGGTGTATGAATGTGGATGCAGGATAGTTTAATATGGAGTTGGATAGCTATCGTTAAAATAATTTAATTGCGATGATTTGAATAAGTAATACATTGAAGTAATTTTTAACAGTATAATCTCTCAATTTCAAATAGAAATTTTGCCTATTTCTAGATAGTGAATGTATAAATATTTCTTTGAATTTTGAAAGGATAGATTAAATTTAGGATTTTATGATTCGTGATTTAAATTTCTTACATATGAAATTATTCATAATTAAATAATTGTAATTATATAGCTTGAAAATTTAATATAATTAAATCGAAGAATAATTAAGAAATATTTTAATATAGTTGATACATTTCTTTTTAAAGAAACGAGGAAGCGTTAAATCATGATTTATCTCATTATCCTTAAATTGATCAAGCACATTAAAAAAAATTTTCATGAAACTTTCATTCATTATCTAATCTATAAACGAGAACATCTGTAAAATATCCATTATTTGAACAAATTCAATTCAGTTCAGTTCAAGTATTTAAACTATAAAACGTTTGAAGAATAATCATAAAACAATTCAGACCTTAAAGGACTTAAACAACTATTAGAAATTCTATACTATTTTCGTGAGAAACAGACTCTAATTCGAAGCATTAGATTCGTCCATTATATGAAATGTACAATTTGATACGTGACTGAGAACAGGCACAAGAATCCGTTAATGACCCACGGTAAAAAATTTCATCTTGCTTACTTGTTGTCGTGAGAAAGCTTCACTTTGTACAAAACATTACAAAGAAATTGACGGTACGTATACTCGAGGCAAATGATAGCCCAGTACCGCGCCCAATGGCGGTTCACGCAAGAAAAGCGGTACCTGGAAAAGTCCGTAGTGGTAATGACGGAAGAGCAACAGGAAGATCGGCTACCGGTGCAATTGTAACTTTCAAGACCGATTTCCATTCGCGTGAATGCCTCTAATCTCACGGCAAGTCCAACTCGTTCGAATGTCGATACTGGTATTACTGTAAATCCTCGTCACGCGAAAATTACAACTTGTTTAACCAGTAAAAAAGGAGGAAAGAAAAAAAAAAATCATCGTGCATATTCCAGTTCTGAGACTTTCGAATAAAATTTTTTTTTGAAACCGAGATCTTTAAATTGCAACAATTCGAAGAAGTTTGAATAATTTGTACAATTATTGCAACTTACCAGAATGATTTTCAACGTGATTTTTTTTTTTTATTCAAATAATGATAATCCAATCGAGACTGCATTGATTTTTATTAACACGAATTTTTAACGTAATGAGATTAAAAAAAAAAGATCGTTATATTAGTTTAAGATTGATCTAAATTTCCAGATCGAATTTATTAAAATTTTAACTCTGATGCCATAATGATAGAATATCTATATTGAAAGAAAAGAAAAATTTCGAAATCAACCTGTAAAAAAATTAAAAGTATCTCGAAAATTTCGAGCGATCCTAATTCGATTTCTAGGATCCATCGAAAATTACCTACTTATTGTGTCATTCTGCTCGCTCAATTCTCCAGGAAGAAGAGAGAGAGAGAGAGAGAGAGAGAGAGGAAAAAAAGGGAAACGCTTCGGAATTGCAGGAAACGATACGAATTTTTTACAGTGGCACGCAGACATGGCTAATTGTCAGACCAACCAGTTACAATTACACTGTTTATCGATCGTAAAAAACGCGACCCGTTCCTCGATTCCAATGTAACAACCCTTAATCGTTGATTTCCGTTTTCACCTTTACCTAATAATGACATCTTGTCACTGCACTCCTGTGCAGGTATCTTATTCCCTCCGCAGGTATTTTGAACCACCGTCATCCACCCGTGAACAGGGACACTCGGGCACAGATATATTCGTATCGCGAATCTTGTGGTGGAACATTTTAGAAACAGTTCGAGTCGTTCCAATGGTGGAACGTTCGCATTATAATTACACCGATGTTTCGTCTCGCGAAGCTTAGACATCCGGCGATCCGTGTTGTGTATCGGCAATCGAGTGTACGATCGCAGGAAACTTTAGTAATTGCATTACGCACGAAAGGAGGCAGAAAAAAAGAAAGGGGAAAAAAGAATACTGTTTCAGTCGATCGATTAAAAGAATAATCTCAAGTTGGGTGGAATTTTTTTGGGGCACAAGTGTGGGACAGAAAGCGCATTTTTAGAAGAAACAAGGGAAAGAAATTAGTGAATTTGAGCTTGAATATTATCTGAGCATTATTGAAGTAAATTTTTTACGAAATAACAATTGAAAAAAAGATTTTTGTATTTTTCATTTGCTGCGTTAGCTTATCTTAAGTAATATTATTTGAAAGATTATTTTAAGTATAATAATTATGATTTTATTTCTTACTTAATTATTCTTACTTAATACTTGATATTTAATAATAATATATAATAACTTTACCTAATATTAATATTTAATCATTATATTTAGTTCAATGATTAAGCAAATGTATAAATAAAACATTTAAAGGAAAATATATACGTTTCACGAGAAGGAAATATTTTTACTGATAATTCGTTTTTATCTTCGAAGTTAAAAATTTCATTTTTTTATTTTATGTCTATAAAAAAAAATCAAAATCGCATATTAAATCACATATTAATTATACAATATTCCACGCAGAATAAAAGATGTTACAATGCGAAAAAACAATATTCATAAAATTAGATATCATAATCTTCTTTCCATTAATAAACGTCTTCGAATCTATAAAAAACGATAAAAATCCGCTGAATACGCGATTCCAGTCATCCTCCAACGTTTGGAAACGCGATTTTTCACGACGAGACGATGACAACGAGTACGATACAAGACGGAGCTAATCCCTGCAGAGAGGGCACAGTGAAAAAGAGACACGAGCGACGCGAAGTGGCTTCGGCGTGCTGCGAGGCACCAACGAAGAGGAAAAAGAAGAAGAAGAAGAAGAAAACGAAGAAGAAGGAGAAGGAGATGGAGAAGGAGAAGATGACGATGCAAAAGAAAAAGGGGGGAAAAAACAGAAGAAGAGAAGGAAAGAAAAAAAAGAGGGGGGAGAAAAGAAGAAAAGACGAAAGAGGAGCAAGAGGCCAAACATGAATGAGGGGAACGGACGTGCAAGAAGGCAGGAAATTGGCGAGGCTAGAAACAATTAGTGCGGTTATTTACGATGCTCTCCTCGTCTTTCAATTATGCATTTCGAGGCGTGGAAATGAACTCGCCGCGATGTTATACGTGCACACCTCTATGGACATCGCAGGTACAAATTTGTTCTTTCTTCTTTCTTTCAATTCTTTTGTGGAACGTGTTGAACGTCTAACTGACTCAAGAGAAGAAGGGAGGGGAGAGGAGAGTGATCGAGGGGAAATCGCCGTAGAAGCATCTATCCACGCTATTGTCTTCGATAATCGATTAATCGGTTGCTCTTTGCACCCTTACTCCACCCTAAGCCCGCTAATCCTTTAAGAAGATTGACCTCGTTGAATTATTCAGCTGCGCTGGCGTTTTCAATGAACCGTACACTCCGTGATATATAACGACTCGCATGAAAAATTTCTTTCTCGAGGAATAAACTTTTTTTGTAACTTTTTTTTAAATTCAATATTTTATTATTAATTCAATTTTATTTTTTAAAATTATTAAAATTAATATTTATAGAAAGAAGAGAAATTTATAAAACTTATTTTTTAAGAAGCCATTAAATTAATAATTGAATAAAAATAAAATATTTGTATATTATAATTTTGATAATTATAATATTTATAATAATATTGAAAAGTGTTGAATAAAGAATTTTAATTCTGCCTTAGATTTGAATAGGATATTGTTTCTTCAATAAATATCTTTAACATTATACAGAAATAAAAGAAAAAAGTAAAAATTATGTTTCATACATCATAAAAATTACAATTTTTCGCAAGAATAATTATAATTTTATTCAGAAATATATTTACTACTTTGTTGCGTTGAATTAAATTTTTCAGTCGAGATAGCAAAGCTAATTGAATTTATAATTCTCTAAGTTACTTTTGATTTATAAATTTTAGATAATTCGACCGCAAAAAATATACATGTATATTGTATTTTGATTTTATTTTAAAACTAATATTAATTAGCTCTAAACGAAAGTGGAAGTTTGCGATAAAAAACTAAACTGAACAAAATTGAATGAATATTAGATATGAATCTAATAGCTCGAAGTTTCTCAAACATCGCTATAATTTAATGAATTAGGAAACTAATTAATCATTTTAACGCAAGCGTAAATTCGATATTATCTGCTAAAAGATACTGTTACGTATATTAATATTTTCAGATATATATATTTTTTTTAATTTAATTTCTACGTTAATATAAAGGATCACGTTATTTTTAATAAACTTTAATTTTTACGTGTAATAAATTTCGAAAAATATTCATGATCGCATATCAAACGAAACAAATATATTTTAAATCATCACGATATAATATTTCCAAAGTAAATCTGTTCCAGTTTTATGAAGAGAAAAAACTACATTATTTTTTTCCTATTACTCAAACATACATATATACGAACAATAAATTTTAAAATGAATATTAACTTTATCATTCATTTTCATTCTCGAAAAAAAAAAAA
>NW_006263570.1:1101523-1102105 GCF_000469605.1 Apis dorsata
TCAATTTCATAAAAATTCGAAACAATTCTGACTCTGTCGAGCTGTCGATAGGCGACAAGGCGGAAAAATCAACTACTTCCCCGCACAGGAGAAAGAGAAAGAAAAAAAAAAGAAGAAAAAGAGAAAGAAATAAGCGCGAGTTGTGATTGCGATTTGTGGAAAGTCAAAGCATCCGGAAGCATCCCTTGCGTACGTCCCTGAATGGTTAGGGGCGCTTTCTTCTCGTCGTTGGCAGGAGGACCTTGACTGATTTCACGAGTAGGCGCGCATCTGCACGTACCACGAAACCTTTCGAGGGGAGAATTTACGAGAGGGAGAAAAGGACAGGTATGCCACAAGAGGGAAGGAAAGGAAAGAGAGGGGAGAAAGTGATTGAGCGAGTGCTGTTGCCATGCAATTTGAGTACCTGCTACGAACGTGTACGCAGGTGACTTCACGAACTCACTCTTTTTATTCCTCTTCCTTTCTGTTCCCCCTCTCCCTCTTTCCCTTTCGCTCGTGTTGTATATTTTCTCTCTCTCTGTCTATCTTTCTTTCTCTCTCTCTCTCTCTCTCTCTCTCTCTCTCTCTCTCTCTCTCTCT
>NW_006263570.1:1102154-1121983 GCF_000469605.1 Apis dorsata
TCCTCCCTCTCTTTCTCTATCTCTCTTTCTCTCTCTTCCTCTCCCTTCTTTTCTTTTATTTTTTTTCCTTTTCTTTCTTTCTGGTCGTTCCCTTTTTCCTTAGAAACCCCTTCATTGCTTCGTACAAAGCTATGGTTACACACTGGTCACTCGGCAGAGGTCCGCATCAGCCACGCTTTCCGATCGAGACGGTGGAAAGTATCATTGGACGAATCGTAACTTTCAGGAGTCAGAAATGGAAAAAAATCGTTTCGAGATTTTGAACGAATTAATCGATTTTGCCATTGATAAAATTTTCTAATTCCTAATTGTTATTGATTATTTTATTTATTAAAGATTATATAATTTTTAAATTATTCCCTAATTCAAAATATATTATAGTACAAATTGTAGCTTGCAATAAGATGCTACAATAATTCTAT
Source organism: Apis dorsata (assembly GCF_000469605.1). Lineage (NCBI taxonomy): Eukaryota > Metazoa > Arthropoda > Insecta > Hymenoptera > Apidae > Apis > Apis dorsata. The sequence goes on from NW_006263570.1 coordinate 1,102,577, forward strand.
TTACTTAACGTTATATTTTTTTTTCTGATCATAAAATTTTCCATAAAAAATAACTCCAAAGAGTTGCAAAGAAAAAAATAAGAAATATAAAATTTCAAAATTATAAAAATCCAATATTTGCTTCAAATCAAACGCTAGGACATAACTAAATCCCAATCATCCGAAATCTAGATCCAAAAATCAACTATCCCTAAATCAATCATCATAGAGCGACAAAAGCGACAGAGATCAAAACTCGGAGAGAGCGACTCTTCTATAAGCGATCCAAAAGTAAACGGGAGAAAAAGGGGAAAAATTTTGCGACGAAAGAACGGGGAAGAATGCGGACAAGGTAAGATTCCTCGAAACCGATGATTTCTATTTGAACTGAGAGATCGCGGCGTCGAGACGGTCGCCCCCGTGACTCACTCCCGGGCCCCGTCCTCGACGAGATCCCCGGAATCGTCGTCGGTCGCTCTCTCACTCAATCTCTCCTCCCTCCCCCTTTCCCCCGTGCTCGTGGTTGCGTAGTGCCATTTTTATAAGGCTCATAAAGTCCGCGAACGGCCATCGAAACATAGTTTCGTGGCGTCCACTCGAGCGGTGCCCCGCGGGTAGACGCTATTAGCTCCGGGTGCCCACCGGTATAAAATTGACTTTTTATCGCGGCGGGCACGAGAGCAAGAGGAACGGCAGACGAGGGTGGGAGAAAGAGGGAAGGAGGGTGCGGAGAGCGCGGATCAGAGGGAGAGAAAGAAGGTGAAGGAGGAGAGGGAGAAGGAGGGAGAGAAGGGGTGGTGGAGAAGAGGGAACCGTCTGAAAATTAGTCAGCGACGTTTTCGAAGATTCCTGAGACGTCCTGTCCGCAGTGTCCGTTTTTTTTCTTCTCTCTTTCTCTCTCTCTCTCTCTCTCTCTTTCTCTCTGCTTTTAAACCTCGGGGGACCGAAATACCATTCTATCCCGTGGATGCACAGATACGAGTGCCTTTCACTTCTTCCTTCTGTATGCGTGACTAAGTTTCTCTTTTTGCCTCCCCCCTTTCTACGTTTCTCACCCCACCATCTTGGCCCTCGTGTTTTTCCACCTCTTTATTTCCCGTTTTCTTCTCGTCGTCGTTGTTCCTTAGCCGTTTTTATACACGCTCCGTCGCGGATCCACGGGACTTCTTGCCCCGTGAACTACCGCCATTGTAAGGGGGAGCGCCAAGGGCTCTATCAAGCGTATCGCTTCCTCTTGGCGGATGTGTAATTCTTCGTTGGGGGGATTCGAAGGGATTCTAGTGTTCACGTTAACGATCACGGTGAACGATTTTTCCCGCTTTTTACGTGACCATCGGCGGCCATCTTTTTTTTTTTTTTTTTGATTTGATTTTGTTAAATTTAATTTATAATTTTTAACCCTGATGATTTAATGGTTTTCTTTTATTTGTTTGCTATTAAATATGTTGGTGGAATACTTGGGATCGATAACTTGTCACTTGCAAAATTTTATTAATATTTTATTGATTTGATTGGATAATTGTACAGTACAGTTATCTATTAAATCTATACGAAAATCGTTTTCTTCAATTTTATAGAAAAGTTCTAGCGCGATGAAAAAATTTACAATCGTTTATTAAAAATCATTTCTTTTAGGAGTGAAAAATCTAAAAAGAATTTTGATATATTTTAGAATATTATATATTTTTGATAGAAAAAATTTTTCTTAAAATAGTTACAAATGAGAAACTCTGCAATATTTTTTTTTTTTTTTTTTAATATCTATTCATTATAAATCTATGAATTTTAAAACAGACTTAAAGATTCATCGCACAGGAATTATAAAAACATTTTTTTCTATAAGATAAATTATTATTAACTTTTTACGTGATGCTTAGTATTTATTTTTTAGTACTTTGTACGTACTTAATAATTATACAGTCTATTCTGCACGCTTGTTACGCGAATGTCACGCAAGATGCTTAGAGTATTTTATAAAGTATTCCGTTTTTTCTACCAAAGTATTCGAGGGCACGTCTAAAAAAAAGTAAAATATACAAGATTTTCTGCTTTACGTCGCGAAATTGCTCTTATGCGCTTCTCGACCAAGTACTCCAGACTTAAGTTTACCTGACAGTGCTCTCTAGAGAGTTTAGGGTCTCAAAACGTATATTTTAGAGAACTTCTAGTGGGAGAATACTAAACTTGCGACAGTAAGATGGAATACTCCTCGAAAAATATCTTCTTAAATTCACGTTTAATCTTTTCGTACGTTTTGCAAACAAGTAATATACCTTAAAATAAAATAAAATCGAACATTTTACGAATGAATGATTAATCAGAAGATAAACTCGTGGTGCAAAAATGATATCGATGCAATAAGATTAGTTGATAAATGATAAAATGGTCAATTCGTATTCGTCATCATCATATATGATTCGAGAAATATCGTATTTTTTTCGTGGTTGAATAATTTGGTTCTCGGTTTATTTTCAAAGAAATTTACGACATCGTATTTTGGAAGTGCTAATTGATGGCTATGTAAATCTGAAGATTAAAAAAAAAACGACGAAGTAAAAATGATTGGTCCAAATTTATTTTTACTATTTTATGTTAATTGATTATAATCATGATTTATATTTATCAAATAAAGTTTTATTATTAGAAAGAATTAGTAATATTAAATATCAAAACGTTTCTTAAAAATTGTTAATAAAAACTTGAAATAAAAACCGTCTAAAAATTATTCTTAAATTAATATCAAATGCATATCGATAATATTGATTGTAATTTTCATAAATTACTCCAAAAATTACTTCATTTTCTCAGTTCTCAAAGTAATTTATTTATTTATACATTATGAAATATTATTAGATAATAGAACACCTTTTAAAATTATAGACAAAGAATTGAATTTTTCTAATAATTATTTTTAATAATTATTTATTTTAAATTTATACATTTTTAAATAATTTTTCAGAATTTTTAATAAATGTAGAAGATAATATAATTAGAAATTTCAATAACTCGATTGTAATTGATTTGTACATAACGAAGTACAAATTACACTAGCTTTTTACAATTATTGAAAACGTTACCACGATTTACAATTTCGCAAGAATGTCAAAAGACCACACGAATTTTGTTCGACAGACTAGAATTACGTTTCAATTTTTCCACTTGAAAATGAATAAGCGGTAACACGGTTTAATTCGCATTATCCTAGGAGATATGGAATTATCAGGCACCCAATAATATCCCCGCATATACTGTACACTCTCACAAATTATGGTATTGCGTTGGAAATTATCCTCGAAGGATATGGCGTTTAATCATTATCTAGAGCAGAATAAATCATTCGTCTTGCAATAATACTTTATTCGAGGTTAATGAAAAAAAGAAATCCGAATGCATAATGATCAGATGTTACGTAATACGTTTAAAATAAAGGTATATATCTGTCAACATGTACCTCGTACTTTTCGATAATTGAAAAATTATCGGTTACGCGTTACTAATAATTTTATAAAATATAACCATCCCGAAGGAATATTACGTCAATTCATGAAAATAACTATTTGCCTTTGCATTCTATTTTAAAATATTTTTAAAATCTCTTAACATTTCTTAGAAATAAAAAGATTGTTATTAAAAATAATTTCATTAATTATATAATTATACATAGTTTCCTAATTATATGATAAAATAAATAGTAAATCTAATTAAAAATTTATCTAAAAGAATTTATTAATATATAATCATTTTATACATTAAAGAATTTTATTCAATTAACAATAGTCTTTTTATTTCATTGATAGAATGAATCAGATTCAGTCTAATCATTTTTGCAACGATTACCAAATAATTATATTTTATTTTACAGTAGTTAGAAATTCTCTATATTTAAATTTGCTAAAAAACTTTATTCTTTCTTTAAATATAAAAAAAGAAAAATATTATTTGCTCAAAAATTAACTAGGACATTGAAGAAAATAGATTTTTGAAATAAATAAGTAGAAATAAACGATTCTTTTAACTTTTAAAATTGAAATATTCGTTACATAAAAAGAAATAATATTTTAAAAATATATTTTTTAATTTTAAAAAAATTAAAATCTTTTCACTATAGAATTTTTTAATAATAAAAACAAAAAAGAGAAGAAGAAAAAGTTCCTGAAGAGATTAATATCAACTTTTATTATTTTTCGAATAATTATAAATAATAAATAATTATTAACTTAAACATTATTACATATCGAAGTAAAATTTACTCAACGGTTACTCGAGAGAACATCCTTAACAATATATATCTCAAAAACATATTTATATATATATGTAAGCTGCCTTCCCCTAAATACCTTCAACAAAAAAAAAAATCTTCGATATTTTCACGATCTCGCGTTAAACTTTACTTACTCCAAAAATCAACCAACAGATCCACGACTGAATCAAATTTCGGCTTCATTCCCGCAAATGGAAGCCTGGATAAATCGATACGAGGATCGTGAGATTTTAACCTCGCGTGAACACACCTCGCTTTAAAAACCCTGCCGATACTCGGAACACACGGAAGCACGATGAGTTCGGCGAAAAGTGAGGCTGTTGCCTCGACGAGCAACACGAGCTGCGCGCGAGCCATCAACTTATCAAGATGCCGTATCGAGCGGCTGATGGATATACGCGGCCGATGCGTACGCACGGTTATTACCGCAGATTTGTGGGCCTGTGTGCACCTCGTAAATTCCCGCGAGCTTCCACGGAAAAGATCGTAAGCGGCGAGGGGTAGGGCCGAGGCGACAGGTTTCGCGCGAACCCGATTAATACACACGTACGCCGTGGATCCACGATTGAATCATGAGCTGTGAGTAACCAGCTAGGCTTCTGTTCGGCATGTGCTTTTGCCTCGCGATTAAATTGAAATGTTTCTTCCGTTCTTGAAATCCGTGAAAATGTAATACCGTGCAACAGTTGCGTTTCGATTTAGAGGACGGGAACTAGAGCGAGGGGAAGTCTCGGCAAGTGGAAAGAGGTTATGTCGTGGATCGAGGAGTACCATTTGTAACGCTAATTTGACGCGAGATCGCTCGTTCTTTTGGATCTTGCTCACCGTGTTATAAGTGGATTGTCGTTTGGAATTCGATATTTAGGACTGGTTATTAAAGTTGGCTATAAAGTATATGTATAGAGTTTGGCGAATTCTTTTGTTGAAGGATTGAATCGAGAATTTTTTAGGTTAAGAAATATTGAAGAAGCATCATTTATTATAATATTATTATATTATATGTTAGATTTTTTTTTGGATTCGAAACTTTTTTAATATTAGAGAATATTTGTCTTGATAAAGTATATATAAATTATTAAAAAGTTTTAAAATAAACTCTATTAAATTTATATTTAAAAATTCAAGAAATATTGATTAAATTTATTATAAATAAAGATATTGTTAATGTCGTATGATTATTTTCCTTTTTTTAATTTCTTTCTTTTTCCTGAAGTTTGAAAGTGTTCTTTTATGATAAAAAAAAAAATCGAAAAATAATAAAAGACACTTAAATGTATTTCGACAAAGTTTTAACGAAACACCCTATGTATACTTGACTCTTGTTTTCCTCTTTTCCTGCGGTTATTTGGTTATTCTCGTTGCTGTTCCGCGGTTACACAGTGTTTGAAGTTCATCAGATTTGCAATGTTGGGATTAATTGGCGGGTTTTAACTGATTTCTTAACTAAACAATCACGATGCATGTTTTAACTTTGATAAAATATGAACTAATTAAGATTTTATGTCAGTATAATCAACACATACTAAGGGGTGTTCCTTCAGAAATCACTTTTGAATTTATAATAACATAATTAGCTACATTTGAAATTTATATACGGCGGTAGTTCACGTTTAAGATATATCTTAAAACAAAATATCTATTAATCTAATAAAATTCTATAATTTAAAGTATAATTCATCGAAATAATTTCACGATATTTAAGATACCTTCCATTTCTAATAAAAAATTTGATATTTTCTTTAAATCATTTCTTTAAATAATAACTAATTTTATTAATTATCATTACATTTATTTCAATTTATGAAAAAATATCATATCAACGTCTTAAGAGTTTCGAACAAGAATATGTAAATAATTAAAAATATAATATTCTATATTTTTTATTATTTTCAAATTGAATATATTAAATTTTTTTTTTTTAATATCCATAAAATTCGATTTCTTGTTCTCGTTGTTGTCACAATTAATTATCTCGATAACTTTAAATTCACAACATATCTTATTCATATTTATAAATCATTAATGATCAGAAAACCGGAAAAGAAGAATATATATGTGTGACCAGAAGAAATATGATTAAATACAATTTCTCAAAATATCTTCCTTAGAAACTCCATTTCATGAAACAGTTAGTGTTTATTATGTCGATGCATTTAATTATCACGATCTTTTGCTTTCATTCGAAGAAACTCGATCTCTTAATTATAATTCTCTTTCATCATCGGAATTCTAATTAAACGAATAAAAAGCTAACTTATAGGATAAACGGTCCAGTTACCATGCCTTCTCTCAGTTGGCAGACAATCAATTAATTTTTAAAAAAATTAAAAATACATGAAATAATTAAATTGCTATATTTTTAAGATGAAATAAATCTTATTTATCTGTATAAATCATTGAAATAATCTTTTTTCAAGATATAATAAAAATATTCGTTGTTGAAACTATTGTTCTACGAAATATAATAATTCATTTATTTTTATTATAAAAAATGCTGAAATATGATATTTAATTAGAAAAAAAAAATAAAGATTTCACGATATAAAAAATTATGAGTGCTAGAAATAGATAAGTAAAATAATAATTTAATTTTTATTAAGAATTTACTAAATACAGCAAAGATTTTGTTTTAATTAAAACAAATCTAAAAAATACAATGAACATAGAAAAATAATTAATTAATTCTCTACAAATCTTGAAAAATATCTTCATATTATTTAAAAACTTTCAAATTGTCACTAAATATTTATTAAATGGATCATTTATACTTACTATTTTCAATGTTCATATTAAGAAATTTAAAAATTTTAAAGAATTTTAATTTAAAAACCAGAATCTATAATATTAATGCTAATACTAATTACTACTAATATGTAAGAAAAACGTAAGAAAATAATATTCGATTATGTAAATACATCAATCTTGTGAATTAAAATGTAATGGCTTGTCAATCACTATTATGAACTGAATTAGTTCTACTTTAGACCTCTGTAAATAGGGAAAGAATCGATTGATTGGATTTGCTGAATCAGTTGAACCAAGACTTGACTTCGGACCTTTCTTCAACGAACGACTGTTCTAACCAATTAAGCTATCCAGGCCATCGATAATTCCTTTCACCCCTAACGTTAGAAAAATGCCACTATCTTCCACTTTTTCCCCTATAAAAACCGATCATTATCGAGAATTTAAAGAAAAAATGAAACGATCAATCATTTAGATATAAGCGTAAAAATCATTTTTTAAAATTACAGAAACAGAGAGAATCGATTGATTAGATTTGTCGAAGCAGGACACGAGCAGAGACCTTTCATCGTCCAATGATCGATCTAACCAATTGAGCTATCCAGGCCAGCAATGAATTCTTCCTCGCTAATTGTCAGTCTAACGATCGAACCGACCACGGCCTACATCTGTAAATTATTTAAACACCCAACTGAAGGGCTATTAACCCCTTGAGGTTATATATCGAGTCAACCTCTTCTAAATGAATTGGTAGATCCTCTCTAGTTTCAATTTGCTTAGAACATCTGCTTTTGTTGGAAAATTTCGTTTAGCATACGAGAAAATGAGACGAAACACCTAATACGTCTTATATTATATTGATAAAAATAATAAAGGGAGAAAAATTAAAAACTATAAGAAGATTATAAGAATTTTAAATGTTTTAAAATGATGATGAATAAAAATTTTCATTATTCTATAACGATAATTTAAAAAAATCTAATTAGTAAACACAGATAGATTATTATTTACTATTTAAGTTATAAATATATCATGAAATGAAATTCTTTGAGTTTTAAATTATTAAAAGAGTACGAAATAAAGAGAAAAATTTAATAAGCCACATTTTTATACACAAACAGATTTATTTCCCTGTACAATGATTCAAATCAATATATATTATATTTTAGAATTTATGAAATTTTTCATTTTTTTAATTTTAACTCTTTACTTCTATGTTTAATATAAGTACATAGATTTTATTCTAGTAAATAGTTTGTTTGAACAATGGTTTTATTTCAGAAAATTTTATATTTTGCATTTGGAATATTTCAATTGTAACATTATCATTATATTTTATATTTTATTATAAGTTATTTATATTAAATAATTATGGATCACATACAATTAAAAATGCTCCCTTTTAGTGATCATATCAGATTAGATTACGTGAAAAATAAAAAATCAATAACAATGAATTTATCAAGTTTTTCGCAGATGTTCAAATGCATGAATAGTCACTTTGTAACTCGTTTAATCTCATGACAGAATCACGTGGTTCATTTCAAAGTGAATAAACATATGAAAACGCGCAGAAAAGCACGATTAGAGAGGAAGAGATTCTTGGAAATAAAATGGAAACTTCGCCATTGGTGAAATATGCCTGTCATACATTCACTAGAGTAATCTAAAGTGGATAAATAATCTGGAGAAACATGCTTGCGCGCAAGATGTAATACGCACTTTCACGTGCTCTATTAATTCTCACCTAATCCGGATGTCTGATCTTCTGCATTGATAACGGAGTGTTCTACGTCTTCGTTTGAACTTATTTAACAAAAAGAACGAAGAACACGAGTTGTGTCGGGTTCGATAATTAAAGAGACTAATTCGTTTCTTCGCTTGTCAGCTTCGTGTTCCCCGCCACTTATCTTCGTATTTTACGACGACAACTTTGTTCATGGTTAAATCCATTTACGAGCGTTTTCTGTGAAAATGGATGCAAGATGGCGTTGCATTCGTTAACTTCAAATAAGACGATGACTGTGTTGAAAATACGATTAGAATGCTGGTATATTTGTACCAATTGAATGAAGGATGAAGAATAAATAACTAAATATAAAGAGAAGTGGACATTATCAAGATTAAATTTTTACTCAATTAATTATACTTTGTAATTTTTTCCACCTTTTTAAATATTGTGCAAAGATATTAATTATCATAAAAATCGATTATACTTGATTTTTTGATAAAATATATAAAAGAATAATATCCTCTTGGTTCATCTTTTTAATTATGTCATATAAAAGATATTATTTTAACAATCAAAAATAGAAAAATAGATTTATCATGGGTATCTAAATAATGTCATTCAAATATTATTTAATAAATAATATTAATTTTTGTAATAAAAATTTCTTAGTATATATAATTGAAAATAATATTGAGGTATTAATTTATTAATCATCGATATTGAATAAACACAAATCGCTGTAAAAAATACTTCTCTCAAATGTAGTTGTCTTTATATTAATACAAGCTGACATAACAATAACATCATAAAGTGATCAAAATGAACGGCACACAAAATGCATGACATCTTATTGTCTTCTTAAGAGAATTGTAGTCTCGTCGTCCCATGAATCTTCCTGTGAACTTCCCTCATCTTCAGGCAATAATTTAACTTTAAATTACCAGTTATGTGCGAATTCTACGTATTTCTCATTCTCATCAAGTACAATCAACTGGAAAAACAAACTAAATAGAGAAAGAATTTTAATAAACAATCTGTGCAAAGATTAAAAATATTGCATAATATTGAATTTTTAATATTAACTTATAATAATTCGTAAAATTAACGAATCAGATATGTATTCCTTTGCTATAAAATATAATTTAATTCGTCAGTTGATTTCTTTTTAATAACTTAAACTATTATTATTGCAAGTAATATATTTTATATTTATTGAAATAATTAATTTATTCTTCTTTTCACGTTACGTAATAGACTTGAAATCATTTCCCATGACTTTACACGAATTCACATCACTTACTTTAAGAAATATATGAATTTTTACACATAACATTTGTTATTTATTTTTGCACAAAAAATGAAATCGAATTTAAGTAGAAAATTGGTTTCAAATTAAATCAACGTTCGATTAATAAAAATGAATGAAATGGTATTCGTGGAGACCGCAAAACGTTCCACGTTAAATCATCCAGAAAAGTTAATAGACCGATCAGACAACGTCATAGCGAGAATCATCGTCCGGTTCGCGACCGGTTCGAAATCGTGACAAACGTCTTGGCCACACGGCGTCGTAAAAATAATGAAGATCGAGGATCGGTGGAAGCAGTTTATTATGAAAACCGCACGATGTGCCGAAGGAGTTAAGGGCTTGGCCTAAACTTACGGCTCGGCTCGGTACACTTGCGCCGAGGTCTTTGCACCGTGAAGTTTGCTTTATAAATATCGCCGGTGCACCGGAGTGTCCAGAGAAACGAACCGTATCTTGGGATGAAATGAACAGTCTAAGCCTTTCTTTGCTTCAATTGCAACGAATCCGTACGTGTTTTCGATCCGGGATTCTATTATTTTATTTATACGTGTATCTTCCTCTCGTTAAATCCTTTCCTTTGTGGTAATATTAACAGTTTAATGATGATAGGAAATAGCATCTTTCGACGATTCATTGAAAAGATTCGCACTTTAAACAGACATGATGATACAGACATTCTAGAAAAAGGTTTTTGTAAATTAAAATATTTATAAAGTAGTAAAAATAATTGAGAACACGTGTGTAAAAATTAGAAATATATACAGAATAATGTATATTAGAGTTTCTTGTATCTGAAATAAATATTTAATAATATTTGTATTATAATTTGTATAGTTTTTATCTTTGCATTTAATACGAGATTTGATTGAAGATGTAGAAATAACAAATTGACAATATTATAATATATATACCTTTTTTTTTCTTCACTTAAGCAAAACTTTTATAGAAATTTATATTTTCCAGAAATTGCAAAATTATTTTTCAACAATGATATCTGTAATTTCTCATAATATTTTTTCTTTTTTGTAGAAACATAATATATGTAATATATTTCATCTTCATGAAAAACTTTAACTAAACTCTTTACATACAACTTTTTAAGGTTTTAAGGAAATTAATAATATTTTTGTTACAATATGTAAATTTCAAAAGATTTTATCATCTTTTTAACAAATATAAATTTTATAATCTTAATCGAATAATAATATCCAATAGTATATTAAGATTTCGTGTGATTAATAATCAAGTTGATATTATAATTACGCATTGATATAATAAATTATTTTAAATTATCTTCAGACAATGTTTTATTTGAATTAATTCATTCAACTAACATTAAATTAAAATAATTAATAATTTTTTTATCTATTATAATCATTTGTTGTCGATTTAATTTATTTTATTAATTTATTAATAGTAAGAATTGGAATTTAAACACATATATAATTAAATGAATAATTATAGACTCATACAGTTGGATACAAAATTATTCAATAGTCAGTTTTTAACTGTGCATTTTCTATTTTATTTTTAAACAATTAAAGTTCTACTTTAAGATAAAATAACAAATATTTCTCAAAAAGAGAAATAGATTTCGAGTTATTTTTTTCCCATTTCAATTTTTCATAAAATACATTAAACATTAAATAAAAGCCGAATACTTTTGTCGTCAACTGTACAACAAAAAATATATACAATAATAAACATATCCTTTATTGCAGAAATATTCACAATTCACACAAGAAAGAAAATTATGGATACATCAAAACTTCATTTGTAATAAAGATGGACAATACAATTTTTCTTTTTTTTCTTTTTCCTCTTCTTTACAATCATTTCGCTCGAATTTCTATGCATTTCTCTTTCTATGTACAATTTACGATCAATATAAAAAAATTCAACTACTTTAAACAAAGACGTATATATGATACAATATTTCTTCCGTTTAAAATCTAATAATAGGGATTAACATTTTTTGCAAAAAAAAAAAAAAATTCTCATCTTTCGTGTCAGGATAATAGGATTTTTACGGTTGAACGTAATTGTCTTCGCTTACCAAGTGGCAAGAGAATGAAAAAGCGTGTGCAATGCAAATCGAGCGTTTTTCACGATGCAATTATTTCGCATGGTCGGATATTTCTTTGTAACGTTGTTGAGTCTTTCGCCATAACGCCTGCTTCTTTTCCGTCGTAGAATCTAGCTCGATTGTAGGAAATTCGCTGGTCGCGCCGAGACCGGTTTTGCTCGGATTATTCGTCAAAGATACCTGCAAGCAGAGCATAAATGAATACATGATAAGAGGATTTTTCTTCCCACGTAGTGCTTTACATAAACGCGTTCTTATTTCTTTTTTTTTTTTTTTTTATCCTTTCTTATCCATTCCATTTAATTATAGTAAACGGGTATGTAACGATTAGAGGGATTTTTCTTAAACATAAAAGATACGAGGAGGAAAGACAGGTTTTGTATAAAAATGTATGATGTATTCGTTGAATTTTTTACGAAACGAGTGTTTTATGAAATGATAGATAAAGAATAGAGATATTATTTATTTAGTGAGAGACTGAAAATTTGTACGTTATATTATAAGCAAATTGTTGTGTATGTAGAGAATAATAAGTTATGCTTGAAATAATTCATTTTTTAACAGGACATTACTTTGAAATCGATTCTCATAATTCAATATTTTTTTCATATTTTGAATACTTGACTTGGAAGTATTTTTCGCAATAAGATAATATAGCATTAAAGTTTTATAATTTAAGAATTTATTTTATTACTCTGGTACCACTAAAGGTTATATTTTAAAAAAATCCAAAAAATTGAAACTGCAAACCATTCATGCTTTTCACTGTGATATGATTTATATATTTATTTAGAATTGTATCTATCTATCTTCTGTGAAAAGAATGTATATTTTAGAATGAAAAGCTAGAAGAGAAAAAAAATATATAATATCTTTTATATTAGAATAATAAAATAAGTTTCTATATTTATTTCTAGAAAATATTTCTAGATTAATTTTACATTTTCATAAATCAAATATATTACATAATATATTTGATGAATTTTTTATCAAATTGAAAAGAGATAGAAAAAATTATAACTATTTTATTTTTGTTAAAAAATTCTAAGATATCTTAATTATTCGAAAGTGGAAAGAATTAGATAAATATTAATAGATATTAATTTCACAATTTCAAAATAATAATGAGAATGTGAAAATGCTAAAAATGCTATAAATTATCAATATAAAAAAATATATACGATTAAAATTCATAATTTATATCAAGGTATGTAATACCAAGATATTTATATCAAGTTACATACTATGCTATTAAAAATGAAAGAAATCATAAATTTATCTTATGATTTATAAATAAGTAGCGTTTCATTCATGCATTTCATTTTCACCTACAATTTACAACGAAATAATATCCTGAAATAAAATTATAAATCTATAGAATACTGATAAAAAATTTAGGGATGGAATTTTCTAATCAATTCAATATTTCAATAAATTATTATAAATTTTGTTATTTTTATCTAAAATTATTATCTCATAGTTTCAATTTTAATAAAAACGAATATAAAGTAAACTCTCTTCTCCCCTAAACCTCCATCTTTGATCAATATAATATATATATATAATATTCAATTCTATTTTTTAAATACGATTACTCATTACTGATTGTTCCTGTGTTAATTCTATTTTTTTTTTTTTTTTTAAACCATACTCAACCCATATCGAAACGAATATAAAGAAAAAAACGAAATCAAAGAACGGAAAAGGCGAAAGATTATTCGGCGTCGGCTCTTATCGAGGAAGGGTTATTTTAAGTTTTGAGTCGCAACCACTGGGCAGAATACCCTCTCTCGACGCGTATTTGGGGCAAGTGGACTCCCCTGTCTGGCTTGTAAATGAGGCCCTATCTAGCTTCGTCGACACTTGACTTACTTGGTTGAAAGGAAAAGAGACGAAAACGAAAGAATGGGAAGAGCATAAAAAGGAAACACGAGGAAAGGATTCCGGCCGGGAGCACGAAAACAACGTCCGATCTGGCTGCAGATAAAAATATCTAAGAATTTCCATCTCTCCGGGGGAGAGACGAATGAAACGAATGATAATAAAATTGACAAATAAGATGCAAGGAATAAAACTGAAATATGAAATTTTAAATATGAATAAAAGAAAAGTAAAATTTTTATTGTGTATATATATATGGAAATGAAATTTATTTATTAATAAAATTTTTCGTGGTATATATCACTTTCTTTCGGGATAAATTAATTTCTGCATTAAACATGTAAATTGATGGGATACCTTTTTTCTTTTATTTCAAATATTTTTAAATTATGAAGAATATGTATATATATATATATTTATAATTTTAAAGAAATTATATAAGAATAATTAACTAAAAAGGTGGAAAAGGAAAATTTTTTTAATATTATCCTGTTCATAAATAATAATATTTTTAATTTTCTTTAAAATATCGTTGAATTAATTTATACTCCGTGTATAAATAAATTAAATAAATCAATCATTAAATAATTAAAAGTTATAAAATCGAAAGTGTATAATATAAAGTAGAATTTATTGCAATAAATTTTAATCGCCATAAATTGCAAGGAATTTCAGAAAAATTATCTATCTATTAAATAAGAACATTCAATTTGAAAAGATGGAAAATTTTGTTAGAATTAATTTAATATTATCACGTTTACAAGTAAAATTTTTAAAAATCGTTGAATTAATTTATATCGTATCTATAAGTTATTTAAAGAATAAATTTAAAGATAAGTAATTAAAAGTTACGAAATCGAAGATGCACAATACAAGAGGATAGAATTTATCGCCATAAATCTTAACTGGTATGAATTACAAGGAATCTCAGTCGTTTTACAGACAGTCAAGCGCCTCGGAAAATCTCGAGATGCATTTCATAAGGTTTCTTTGCCCACTTGTTGTATCTTAAAAGAACCTCGTTTATAAGTTTGAAGCAGCTGCAAAATGCAATACAGGCGAATGGTTTACAGGCTTTAACGGAGTCGAGTGTTCTTACTTTCGCCTACGTGGAATTCGCCAAGCAGCAGAAATAACTCATTAAGGAAACGGTAAACTAAGGAATGATGAAATATAATAATTAACACGGTTTTGATAAGTATTGGGTCGCTGTATTTTAATTTTTAAGAATTTTCTTGCCGTGAAATTGTCGTTTTAATCGTCCCGCTCAATTTTTCTAAATTGTCCATACAGAATTAATTTACAATCGGTGTAAAAGATTCATAAAGTCGAGCATAACTTGCTACATTTTGAACATAACTTGCTACATTATTATATCATTATAAATTGTGTATAAATACCTGTGTGAACAAGTTTTGATAAATTTCTATAAATCTTTCAAATCATAAAAATTCCATATTGCATTCTTAAGTAATAATTAATATAGTTTATAATTTATAGCATTGATTATTTGATTTTTTTTTTTTAATACTATATTAGAAACAAAATGTTAAAATATTACAAGTGTGATATAATGAACATAAAAAATTCTGATAATATCCTATAAATATCTTATTATTTATATATTATTAACAAACAAGAATTTTATAAAGAAAAAGTTATCCATTTTACAAATTATATTTTAACATATTCATCTATTTTAATTTATTAAAGAAGAAAAAACAAAAGTAATCATATATTTCATCATCATGAATTCTAAAGCATTATTATATATTCATTTGAAATGAATGTCTTTAAGTTGTCTAAAAAGACAAAGTATTAAATATGATTCTTCTCAAAAGTATCAAATAAGAATAAAGCAATAAAAAAACTTTCCAGTATATTGAAATATAACATAAACGTTAATAAATAAAATATTTTTGATCTAGTATAAAAAGTATATTCTTTAAATATTCAGAAGAAAAAACAAATGAAATTTTACATAACACTATTTACATTAAAAATTTTCACTTGATTTGAAAAAGTATTCGATACGTTTAAAAATATTTTTCATTTACAAGCAAATCCGATGTATAATTTCTTTATTAAATAATTTTATCATTTTTCTTTCACGTTTATCATTTCTTTTTGCAAATTTTATTTCCTCAACACAAATAGTTATAGTTTCTATTAAAAATTTATTATTCTATACGTCCAAATATTTTTCCATTTTCTTTTTTCTAATTTATACCGGTTAAATAAGTTCCAATAACCATTGATCATCTGAACAATCACACAATCCAATTAAATACCCCTCATCAGTTGGAATCACGTCCTCGCGATCAGCCCATCCACGATCCCTCGAGGAGGCGTGTAGAAGAAGAAAAGAAGAGAGGGTAGAGAAATTGGAAAAGAGGGTACAGAGAGTGGCGTCGAAGGAAAGATGAGAACAGATCATAATCGGGCGACAGACACGTTATCGTGCGCGTAAAATGAGCGCTCGTTACTCGATTGACGATTTCGCGAGACGTTCAGGAGCAAAACGGCTCGACTCGAGTTTCGCTTTCTCGCTCGACGATGATGGTGATGATGCATCCGTCTGGCCTGTCTAGACTACTTTTATATATATATATATATTATAACTCGGCGCTCACTCGTCCGTTCTCTCGTTACTTGCAAAAAAGACGAACAAATCACAACTCTTTCCTCTCTTTTCGTCCGTCTATCTCCTCGACCAATAGAATTCTCGCGAATTTTACCTGATTTATGTCACGAACATGATTAATCTTTCTTTCCCGGACGAAATGTTATCTCGGAATTAGTTTTTCTGTTGGCTCATCGCCTGATGAATTTTGAACGGTTACCTAACATTTATATAACGACGTGTCATCAAGTATCTTGTGTTACCCTCGATAGTCCTCGTAACATAATTTTCCAACATTGATTTCCGATTCTTTTCAATTCAGTTTGAAAAATTATCCTCTTCGATATGATAGCGTTAGTCATAATCTTGATCATTTGTTGAAACAATGAATAACTCGAAAATTAGTATAGGAACATTACATTAAAATTTTCAATTTGAAATTCATAATTTGGAAATTTATTTATATGATTCTAAGTAAGATTGTTTTTTTCTATTTCAATAAAATTTGTAATTTTGAATTATATATCATTGTTTCAGGTTATGAAATCGTCTAAAAAATCTCAGTACTAATTTAATATTACTAAAAAAAATAATTCCTTTAAAAATATTAATCTTTCTATCAATTTCTAAAATTATCGACATAACTTTTGATTTCTCTTAATTCTAAAGTTGAAGTGGTATTATATAAAATAATAGCAAATGTATTGTAAAGAAATTTCAAAATTGTTTAACTTTAAGAAAACGATAGATAATTCAAATTAATATCGTACAAATTAAAAATAAAAAAAGAATTGTTACCGATCTCTCCACGAGATAAAAAGACACGAAAAACCTCCAATTGCCTTTGATTTCTTAAAGAGACAGCAAATACACAGGCCATCGACCGTCGAAGTCTAAACTTACCAACTGCTCACGATGGACAGATGGTCGAGACAATGATACCCGGATTACTTATTAAAAACGGATTAAAAGTGTCTGTAGAACGATCGAGCATCACGACACGTTTTCTTATATACGATGCAGACAGACATAAATCGGTGGCTGAACCGAGAACCAGCCTCGTAATATAACCCATAGACGGCCAAGTGAACCGAACGACGTTCGATCATTGAATTATTTCCATCGTGTTCGATCGATCGTCTCTCGAATGTCGCGACCCAGATATCATACTTACTTTATGAGAAAACTCTTTGCTTTATGAATCCAGGTTTAACTCGAGGATCGAGGAGGCATTAACCATCAAATTTTTAAATAATAATTCGATGAGGATTCTAACTGGAGAATAATTAAACGTAGATTGGAAATTTATTTTTCGACAGTTTTAAATTTTCTAAAGATTATACGACGCGAGATAAATATGTTAATATGATAAAATCTTATTCCATTAAATTAAAGTGGAACATTGATTTCCTCCCTTAACGAAAAGAAATCAATTATTTTAATCGAAATTTCTACTATAATTAACAGTTATTTATAAATATTTTTTTCATCTGTCAGTTTATTTATCGAGAAAATGAAATATAAAATCTTTCATTTTCGAAATTTTAATCTTTCTAATTGTCAATATTAAATCCTTCCCTTATTAAATAAAATTATACTTATATACACTTTGTTACGAAATATTTGAAATTAATTTTTTATCAATTTTATTAAACGCCTTGTTGTAACACATATTATTTAAATATATGCAACATCATTAAATAATCTCATTTACAACTTCAATGTCAATGATGAAGAGAATAATATATACTTCGAAAATAAAGAACGAACAATAAAACTAGGAAATTCATAACGAGGAAACGCGAAAACGATGCACGATGTCAAAGCGAGAGCTAAAAATAGATGGAAAATAAACAAATAGGTCAATTGGATAAATGACAAGCAGAGGCAATATACCGTGATTACCAATTAAACGATATATAAATCGTATGCAACATCTACAATCCTACCTATTATTATCCACGCGCTATATCTTTAGTGCGTCCCATCATTTAATTTCATTTCCAACTTTCCCTCAAAATAATTCATCCATCCAATTACTTTATAAATTTTTCCTCTCTTCCTATACGCGAATTTTATTGATATATCAAGAACAATATAATACAATCGTCCAAAAAAAAAAAAAAAGAAAGCATCTTCCAAATCTCCCTCCATTTCCCTCCAAAATTTCACCCCCGACCGAGCTCGGCCGATTATAATCGGGAGGGAGGTATAGGCGAGGAAGAAGCCAGGCCGCCCAACGGCGGCAAGAATACGCGGTCAGAATCAACGATTTCCGAGAGAAAGGAGACATCTCGGGCGGAATCGAGGCGCAGCGTGGTGCATGTGCACCACCTTTGAACTTTCAGACGACCGGGTCGGGGAGGGGAGGGGGTCGAGGAGGAAGGAAATTCCGTGGGCAGAGAGAGCCAGACACCGACAACGCTCGTTCGTTCGTTCGTTCGTTCGTTCGTTCATTCGTTCCGTTGCAAGGCGGAGAGGCATCCACAGATAAAACGGTGGCGGTGGTACAATAACATATTGAGAATTCGCGGGCCCCGCCGACGGTAGGTGGTAGGGTGCCAGACGGTCTGTGCCAGTTCGAAAGTTTGTCCCGGTTTACCCGTCTGGCATACCGGGAAGCGAGACGCGGACGCACGTGCACCGCACCTTGACAGGTTGAATATGGGCTCTACGGAGCGCGGAGACAGCATATTGGGTTCGAAACTTTGCTCGTTTACAACGTCGCCACTATGTCTGCCAGAGGCGGCGGTGGCGGTGGTGGCGGAGGAGGCGGCGCTCTCTGTGTTAC
>NW_006263570.1:1122396-1125246 GCF_000469605.1 Apis dorsata
AATAAACGTCGCGCCCCGCTCTCTCTCTCTCTCTCTCTTTCTCTCTCTGTTCCATCACGCTTTTCCTTCGACTGCTTTCAACCTCTGTCGAAGCTCTCTTTTCTTTTCCTCCACCACAGCCTCTGTGTAACGCGCTCGGATGTCGAAGTGGGTGACAACGGTGAAAATTGAATGAACGAGGCGCGTTTCGATCTGTGACGGAGGGGGTGGGGGAGAGGGCCGCGTCGTGATTATTTTTTCGCTCTTTTCGCTCGGAATTGGTTTTAGCGAAAAAATAATAATATGAATGAGATATGTGGATCTGATTGGATCTATTCTCCTCTATATAGCGATATTGTTGGATCGTAATAGAGATTTATTTATAGTTTGGATTAAATTATTTCAATTTACATTTGATTTAAAATTTAATGCATTCCGTATTTTTATATATTTTACGATAAAAATTATCTTATTGGGAAATTTCGACGTATTAGATATTGAATTGTTTATTTCGAAATGTTATTTTGAAGATTGTGTAATAATATTCAAAAAGAAGATAGTTTTTCCAAATTATTATTCAAATTAATAGTAATGCAAATTATCACGAATCATTCGATCGAAATAATGCACTTAATTAGATTAATAAATTTGACAAGCTTATAATAAGTCATTCTTTTTTTATTTTACAAAAAAGATAAAATATATAATAAAAATAATAGACAAGCAATTACAAAGATAAATTATCTCGATAAAATGATCGCGTTTTTCGTCATTTTAAGTCAAAAATAATTCCCTCTATAATTATTCGAAAAGGGCGGTCTCCCTACAAAAGAAATAAGAAAACACCCTCTCCAAGTAGTAGATCGAATTAAAAGCGACGCTGATCGTGAAGCGTGCACTGAAATAACTTAAGGCAGCAAGAGCGGAAGCCGTGTACTCGGAAAATGTGGGCCAATTACTTTCGGTCAACGTTTTCCCTGGCAAATACTCGAAAGCGAGTCCAAAATGAAACGGCAGGAACTCCACGGATCCTCCACTCTTGGAGGAACGTTCTTGCGCAGCCATCGGAGCCAACGATCTCTTGGTCGCTGAGCCGCGGCATGTTTGCACAGAATTAATTAGTGTTTGGTCGTCTATAGACTCTGGACTTGCTAGACTAAACTAGATAAACTAAGGTGCAGGTACCTTCGTCCTCGTCACCACCGCCAGTTCTCGTCGCGCTTCAACTTCTTCGTCTACGTGTATACACGTATACGTGAGAATTCACTGGAAACACACCGATCCATGCTTCTGGGTTAAGACTCGTTTAAACGATGGAATTACTCGCTGATATTTTTTTGGATAATTATTAATTAGAAATTTTAAAGGTTTGTACAACAATCGTATATCGTATAAATTCTTAATGGAGTTCTAATTAAACTCAGATATATAATAAGAATTAATTTAATTAATTTAATTGTATAATATTGTAAAATATTTTATATTATTGTGTAATAAATAAAATAATGCTAAATTAAAAATCAAATTTTCATATCGATGTACCAATTATTGCATTAAAAAATATGAAACAATTAACGTAACAGAATAAGCGGCCAGACAGAGGTTTCGTTTGTGAAACGAGGTAACAGATCGTTGCCAGTCGCTTGTTCATTCATATGTCTCGTTCGCAGAATGCATACGCATGCATGTGCATCCGTCCTAGACAAGCATATAGACAAATGGGCAGACGTAGTCTTACATGCAGCATTCAGACGCTTGCACATATACACTTTGGCGGCTTTATGGAGGGCAGACACAGAGATGCCGCACATCCTGACCAAACTCGACGCGATATTACTGCAATGTCCTGCTTTATTATCTTTCAGCTTCTTTCCTCTTCATATACTTCATTACATTCTTCTTTCTTTTTTTTCTTTTTTTTTTTTTCTTACATCCGTTTTTTACATTTCGTCACGGTGCATTTCGCGTTATATTTATTTTGCCTTTTCCTTCCTTTATATTATAATGAAGACAAGACGACGAAAGAAGAAGAATAGAAATTTCTTAATATTTATTCAAAATTATTTATTACAAGATTAAAATTATATTAATAAATACAAACGAGATGAATATGATTCTTGTGACTAGTAGATTCAGTCATCAATGGCCGGCCAATTTCCTATTACTATATATACTTTATTCACTTTTTTTAATTATTTCTTTTTATCACTTCTAACTTCATTCACGAATGTAAATTACTTGATTTTTTTATTAAATATATTAAATTAAATTAATATATTTTCTAAAATTATTTTAATCAAAATATAATTGTTTCTTCCTTTTTTCTAGACTACTATTTGATATTCTTATTTCACATTTCTTCTTCTTAAGCATATTTATTCAAATTTATTAAAAAAATACAACATCGTCTCTTAATAGATTAATCGATTTTTAAATTGAAGAAGAATTGCAAAATTCGTATAAATCTTGAAAGAGAAATACCAAAGTTTAAAAAAAAAATAATATAATTAATATTCGACAAGCTTCATTACCACTTTACCCCCAACCCCTCAATTTCCCCCTTCCTCTCTCAAGAATCCTATAAATTCAATCACATCTTCATGATGATGCCACTCCGCCGCTTAATTCCCTTCAATCCCCCTCTCCATCCCTTTCTTCGTTCCCCTCTTTTTTCCTTCCTTTCTTTCGACCACTCTTCGACCACTTTATCGGTCAATCCCAAGCCCAAGTTCAACGCCGTACACGCCGATGAATCGTCGAACCTCTGTACAGACAGGCGGGCAGGCGTAGTCTTACATGCGGCCGCTTGCACATGCACGCTTTGGCGGCTTTATGGAGAGCAGACACAGAGAGAGGCCGCACGTCCTGACC
>NW_006263570.1:1126099-1131105 GCF_000469605.1 Apis dorsata
GATCGCGACGATCATCCGCGCGATGGGAAGCACCGACGGGTACACGTCGTTTAACGTCATCATTGCACGCCGAAGGAAACGGATGTATTTCGATAGGTATTTTCTACGGTACGGGTTCCTGGATGGTTTGGATTACTTATTGGGGGGGTATAGGGAGGAAGAGGATAGTATGGATAGTTATCCGGTGACTGTTTAATAATTTTATATAAAGTTGTTATAGTTGATGTATAATCTTTTTGTATTTTGATCGTTTGTTAATGTCGAATAATATAAATTGTTGAGGCAATTTTACTCTTAATTTCAATCGTTAAAATGTAAAAAGAAATGACAAAGGATTTTTTCTTTCTTTCTTTTGCTAAGAAGATCTCACGATTTTATTATGTAATTTATTCGAAGATAATTAATCTTTCTTAGAGTAGTAGTATTGGAATTTTGTGAGTGGAATTTGATTTCTAATATGAATCTTTCCTGTCGAAGAGAATGATATGTAATTAATGAAGATATAAGTAATAATGTAATTATAGTAAAATTTCTAAATGTAAGTGAGGATATAATTATAATAATAACGAATATAATAAGATGATGTATCGTTAAATAATAATAAGAATGATGATGATATAAATTTATAATATGTAATCGTCATCGTCTATATTATTTATTTATTACATGTAACATAATAAACATCATGAATTATAAAACATGTATTGTTTAATATAATTTTACCTTTTTTTTAAAGAAATATAATTGATGCTCTTTCATTAAAAGAGAAAGAAGGAAAAGTAAAATTTATTTGTTTTAATGTTAGATAGCAGAATAGAAAGTGAGTTGCATATCATGTGAAAAGAAATATAAATAATTTCATTTACTATGACAATTATTCTTTCTCTTAATTTATCTCATGATTTCTTTCTAACTTTCCAATGTATTAGAGATTCTATCATCATTTTATTACATAAAATTCCTTATACGATATAAAATCATTTTACCATGATCTTTTTCTTTCAAAAATACTTTATATACAAACTAGAAACTTGTTAAACTTATTATATCCAACAAAAATTCTAATCCTATCCAAATAAATCAAAAATATCATCTTTCTGTTAACTTCTGTCCAAACTACAAATCAAACTTTCGTCAAAATCAAAATCAAAATCAAAATCAAAACCAAAATCAAAAAAAAAAAAAAGGAACAATCGATTGACAAGGCTTAATCCTTCGGATTAACCTTATCGCAAGCAGCTTGTTCAACAGTGGCAGGCAATCAAACATCGAGAGCACGAATTAAATAAACGAATAATTCTTTGTTTAGTAACCCATTGATCCTCGGTCGAAACCGCTTGAGCTTGAAGCGCATTCTTTAATTGTGACAATCATCAGCAACGTTTAATCATTTAATCAATTATTTCATCAAAAGGAGTCAAAGGAACTTTCAATCACGCGCAATAATCACGTTCTTTCTGGCTTGGTATGATGATGTACACGTCCATGGATCCACCGAGAGCGGTCGGTTCGCGCTCGTCAGAGCCGGCTGCTGCTGGTTGTAATTAATAGATCTCTCGTTGTACATATTTGTATGTCGGGTCTGGTCGATTGTTCGGACAATGTACGCCTGTGTGTCGGCGGCATGGACGCACACCTCGTCTAGACCGATCGACCGCTCCTGGCTGCCGGATTCCTAGCCTGGCTAACGTTACGGATGTATTACGCGAGCACACGTACACATACAGTCGTCCACGAAAATGTTGTGACATCGTATCACAAGAATAATATTCGTCGAAAATTCTGATTTTTAATGAAATCTGTTTGCGAATCTGCGTTTAAGGCGAATTATGGAGCGAATTTTTTATCGACAGAAATCTCTTCAAATCTTTCAAGAGATGAAATCAATCTTTGATACTCTAAATTTTGTTTGATAATTTTCTTTACAATGAAATGATGAAGAATAATATTTTCTTTTTTTAAATGGGAATTACACGTACATATAATAATTTTATCAGAATACTTTACTCTCAAAATTCCAATGTGCTTTCTTATTTCTTTAATATATCTTTAATATATGCGAAAGATAAAGCAAAGCTTTGAATCGCAAAATCGTTTTAGAATGCTCTATTATTCTGCTTAAAGAAAATTCATACAAAATTGTATTCAAAAATATGAAGTTTTCGAGATCGATTTCATCCTCCTCATCGAAGAGATTTCTGGAAAATTATTGTTCCACGTACACGCAATCAATTATGCTCAAAATACACAAATAAACTTTCATTAAAATCAGAATTTTCGGGCTAGACGAATTTCCTTGGCAATGGTGTCCCGACATTTTTGCGACCGACTGTATACATATGTACGTGGGTGTACAGACACAGTTGGACAGACTGTTAAACTGACGACGTGGTTATGCGCGCACGTGTGCAGCCCTCCTGTGTGCACAGCATTACGCGGTCGCGTCCGGTTCCTCCTGGCTGAGCTCCGGTTAATTTCGTTCCGTCTCTACGTTCCGTCTCCCTTGAGTATCCGTGCACCATGGCTGGATCTCGAACACGCAGCGATCAACTCGCCTATTACTCGCTTTTTACCGCCGCATTTTTCGCTAATCTCTGACAGTGGACGCTTTTTGCCCTGGCCACATCCTGCTCGCGTCCAACTGTCGTGCTCCTTCGCAAATCTGTGCGAAGGATTTGCTTTGGATCGTTTCGAACGATAATCTTGGCCTGATCGACTTTGATCGATCGATCATTCTTATTTTGATACGTATTATAGATTATAGGTGTTTTTAAATCTCTTTGAATCCGAAATGGATGGATTTTTGTTTCGAATTTTGTTTCGAAGAACCATTTTGGATCAGTTTTTGTTTTCGACTTTGATTGATCGATCGTTTTCGAGTAATTCAGAATTGTTGATATATTGGTTGAGCTTCGAATATAGATAGATTTTCATTAGAATCGTTTCAAAAAAATTTTTGTTTTAATAATAGTTTGGTATACAAATTGATAATAATAAGAATCATTAAATCTTGTGAATAGGTTTGCTCGTGTAATGAAATTGCTTTGTAAAGGCAAATGTTTTATATATTGCGTTATTCGATAAATATAAGTTGGGATAATTGAACTGTAAATAACAATTTGAATTAAGTTTCTTAATTTAAAGTTCTCTATTTTAGTTTTCCTATTTAATATCAATCAATATGTAAAATTAAATACTATAAAATTAATTCTATATAGGAGTTTATTCTTTTCAATCAACATAAATTTTAATAAATTTTATTCATTTAAAATTTTTTATTCTAAACCCGCTTGATTATCCAATTAATTTTTAAATCAATAAAAAATCGAAATAGATTATAATTTATCGTATTTATTAATTTTACGATATATTAAAGTTTTTACGTATAGATAGCTTTTAGAAATAGAAAAAAGAAAACAGAAGGAAAGAGAATTTATTCTGTAATATAAGTTTTATATCCTTGGTACATAAATTTACTTTCGTTCTATAACGGAAATACATTGAATCATGCGATATAAACCATTCACAGAACGTAATTAATGTTTCGATAGTATCGTTTCAGTACTCCGATTAAAATATTTGCAACGTGAGAATATTGCGTTATAATACGATACGATCCCCTTCATTTCACAAGCACTTAGGGCTGTATTACGTTCACGTAGTGAGCACAGATTCGATGCACGTCTGGAAGGAAAACTCTTTCTTACCTGTCGTAAATTCAAATAGGAATAATAGCGGAAAATAAGTGCACAAAGTTACACAAAACCATTCACGAGAAAAGCATGAAAATTAAATTAAAGAACCTTCGATATATCTATCTTTTTAAAAAATTGTTAATTAAATAAAAACACAACTCGTTCATTTAGAATATTATGCATTGAATCTCGTATCAAAATTCCTAAAGAAACCTCAAGCAAATATCTCAATGACCGTAAAGTTCAATGCCGCGTAACAAAATTTTCCATAGTAACGTGTTCTCATCGCGAATCGTTCTTCTATACTTTCTCTGCTACTTTATATTACAAAAAAAAAAAGTGTAAATCAACGAAATCCATATACCTTTTCTACACCAGAGATTGCCATTTGACGCTCGCGAAACGATAAATATCATCCAAAGCATAAGGGAAACCGCAGCGAAAAATAGGAAAACATGAAAACAAAAGCTAATAAAGAGGATCGTTTACGCGGATTCGCGAGCAAAACCGAATATGCGGGTATCTGTTCAAGGCAATGAAGAAAGGGAGAGACAGAGAGAAAAAGAGAGAAAAAAAAAGAAAAAAAAAAAAAAAAAAAAAAAAAAGGATTCCGTCGAGTAAACAGGTAATCTGTGGCGCTATGTGCAGACACCGATGGCTGGCCAATCTGACGATGCACCCGCATGCCAAGCGGTGCACCTATCTCCGCAACGGTGCGTTACATGCGAGGCGCGCGTTTACGCTCGAGAGAGTGTTTAACGACACCTGCACAATCTCTGATCCCTACGAGCGAGGCGTCTCTGTCCACCTCTATCTCTATCCGTGCCTTTTTTATCTTTCTCACGCTTCTCTCCTCTCCTATCGCTATTCTCCGTATGTAGCACGCTCTCTCTCTGATTCCGTTCAAATGCACCATCATCCCCCGAGAGGATTCTATCTCTTTCCCCTCTCCTCCCCCCAGTTTCCTCTTTCTCGATCGGCTACAGAGCCTGCTACGCGTACAGGGTTAGAAGGAGAAACAAAAGAGAAGAGAAAAAGGAAAGGGAAGTGATGAGGGGGATGGGAGAAAAAGAGAGAAAAGCGAAGGGAGAGAGAGAGAGAGAGAAAATAAGCGGCGCGATAATCTGGTATCCATGGTTAGTCAGCGGATCGGCGTCTAGACGGCAGGGACGTTTGTGTTGGATTTATTTGTGACAGTGGGTTCCCACCTGTTGCCTCCCGCGCCCCTTACGAAACGCACCGCTATAACTTCCCTCTTTACCCTTTTTTCCTTCCTCCTCTTTCTCCTCCTCCTCCTCCTCCTCCTCCTCC
>NW_006263570.1:1131425-1137141 GCF_000469605.1 Apis dorsata
TTTACCCGTTCTTTCCCTGCTCTCTCTCTCTCTCTCTCCCTCTTTCTTCCCCGTTCTCCCAATCCGTTAGCATACCATAAATCCTATGCGTTCTCCATTCACTCCAGTCAGTCCTTCCTAGCATTCCCTCTTCGCGTTACAAAACAACACGGTGCAAAGGAGGACAGGCCTCCTCCATCCCACCACCACCCTTCCATGCCCTGCCGCCCACGTTGAATCGCCACACGGTGAAACAGGCATTCATGCTGCCCCAGAGAATTAGCCCGTATTGCGAGAGAGAGAGAGAGAGAGAGAAAGAGAGAGAAAGAAAGGGAATGCGTGTGTTAAATCGTAGAACTAGCGAGGGGAAGACTCGAAGAGAGATTAAAGAATACCTCGTCAGTGACTTTGGAAATTTCGACGTTTGAGTGACGCACGTCGGAAGCGGTTGCTTAATTTAGAGAAGAGGAACTCGGATCATCCTGGCCCTGGACGTGGCCTAATCGAGCCACGTGGATCGGATTATCAACGGTCTAGGAAGATCGTCGATTATAAAACAGGATTCGTAGAAATGGATGACGTTCCAAAATCTATTCGTCACGCCTTCTATATATCTGCTTGAAGTGTTTAATCAATTGCTTACAGTCAATCACAAAAGTATTCGTACATTATCTTAATATTTTATTCCTTTTCTCTTCTTCTTTTTTTTTTTTTTTGAACACATTCAAATCAACACCGACTTAACGGAAGATTGATTTTGATGATGTCATACTTTCGTATATGCATAAATTAGTACGCAATACTAGTGTGCGAATTGAAGATATATACGTATTCGAGCGTTATGTAGGTCTACGTACCAAGGATTCCTCGTGTCTGAACAAAGTCTGGCCACGAGTCAAGTATATCCTTTATAATGAAGTTACAAAAAACCAGATTCAATGCCATAAACAATGATCCTTTCCCACCTTTTCATTTTCTTATAGAATATATATACACAATGAGAAAGAAAAGATCTTATAAAGAACTTAACTTATAAATTGTATTACAACTTATAATTTTTACATGTAGAATACAATGACTAATATAATAATATTTTTTAGTGAAATAGATTTTTTTAAATCTAAAATTTTGTAATGATGAGAAACTTTAAATTATAAAAATATTTTAGTGCTTTATTATCTAATTGTAAAAAATATTTCCAAGTAAAATTCTATTTAAAATATGAAAAATGCTGAAATTTTAAAAGTTTTTATTCAAAATATGAAAAAATGCTGAAATTTTAAAAATTTTTATCTAAAATATGAAAAAATGCTGAAATTTTAAAAGTTAATTTTACTTTATAATATAATATTCTGTTAAAATATGACCCATGCTGTATGCATATGCATAAATTTTCATTAAAATCAAAATTTTCGAATTTTTTTATAAGATAATGTATGAATGCTTTTGTCTTGCACTGTATATGTGCATATATATCTGTTTGTCCTCGAGAAATCAGTTCTTTCTTCATTGAGAGAATTTCCAAGGGAGTTGTTCAACATCCCACATTCATCGATTTTATCTTCGTTGACAATAATTCAATTCGAAGTTTGCACAATGTTTACAAGCTCGATTATTGTAATTAAAGTGGTTAGAAGTTTTGAAGTTTTGCATCACCAATATTCAATTGATATTATTTTCATTTGAATAAAGATGTGGAACAAAAATAGAAGGGATAAAATCCATTTATATTAAAATTTTGTAATAAGTTTCCAAATTATTATCAAGAAAAACTTGAATAAAACTTCAATTTAAAAATTAAATCCTTCAACTATGATATAAATAAAATAAATTAAATAATACATAAATTGAGAATGACTTTTTTTAGAAGAATCTATTTAATTACAATTACAATTTTTTAAAAAATATTTAAATATATTTTGCATGATGTGATTTTGATTTTTGATTTTTTCTCATGAGCTAAATATTATCTTTAATGCATACCAATATAATTTATCGATATAAAAAATTAAAAATTAAAAATATATTATAATTCGTTATATCTTTTATATATGTTATAAATTTATTGCCACGTTGTATTTGGTTACGAGATTTAAAATTTTCATGATTTTTATTACGACCACATACCTCGATTTAATAAATATAATTCAAAAACACAAGAAACATAAATTTGGTAAGCATCAATCTTCATCGAGATATAAAAATATTAATTTAGTTGTTTAATTTACCACGATATAAAAACGATATAAATATAAATAATCTTCCTATCAAGTGTAAATTAAATATAAATAGATTAAAACAATAAACGAATATCATCAACATATGTATGATGTATAAGATGATTGTAAAATATCTGATTCAAATTTATAATCACATCAAATCGCGGATGAAGGTAATGATAACTAAATAATAGGCTCGGTTGATACTTATTGTTAACGATACGAAATAAACAAAACCAGTTTATATAAAAAATACAATGGATATATGGCGTGGTACACGCCCAGGTAGATATAAAGGGCGCAATTATGAATCTGTTAAAAGTAGTACCCAAGCTACTTTATGGATACGCTATATAAAATTATATAAAGTACAAGAACATAAAATTAAAGTTGAAGAAAAGTGTTAAAAATTTTCTCTTGTAATTTTCATAAAATTTATGGAGTAGACGCGAATCGAAGTAAGTATAAATTTTAAGTGATTGGTATCAGTTCTTTTGTTCATTTTTTTACACTATATTGCGAGGTATCTGAGTTACGACAGAAGATTATATAATTGCTTCTTTTTTCTTTTTTATCAATATGCATTATTGTATATCATTTTCGCGGATGCAAGTATAATAAAAAAATTTCAAGTAATACGATTTCGAAAAACGTGTAAAAAATAATGGAATATATAATAATAATAATATATAAATTTCAGAAATGAAAATATAATAATAATTCAACATTTATAAATGAATGTATCGTATTGCGAACATTTTTGACAATATTTAATCAAAAAGAATAATATATTTAATATTTAATAAATATTAATAATTACGTGATTTTGTAATATTAAAATTAATATAAAATAATTTTAATCTTGTTTTTTTGTGAATTAATTTCGATTCAAACACTTTTCTATCAAAAGGAAATGTTAATAAATACTATAAAATTATTTTATAATTACCATATAAGAAGTAAATATAGAATTAAATTAATCAGAAAAATATTAATCAAACAGAAAAATTTTTTTCTACAACGAGTATATGATATAAATATATTTTATAAATTATTTTCAATTTAATTATGTCTTCCTATCATTAAAATATTTTTAAAATTTAAAGAAAATATAAAAAATTATTAATACAATTATTATTTTTCAATTTCATGCTGAAATTTCACTTAAAATTAAAATAAATATTGAAATTTAAAGACCAAAATCAATAATAATTTCCTGTTACAATTCAATATTTTTTATAATTACCCATATATCATTAATTACCCATATATAATCTCACTATTAAATTATTATAATAAAAACGAGTCTATTCGCATTCGCTTAATCTATCATAAAACAAAATACATCTTAAGATTCAAGCTTACTACAAAAAATTAACCGAGCATCTGATCATGAAGAAATTATCAAAGCCATGAAAAAAAAAAACGTGGAAAATAAACGTTTGCATTAACGAAAGACAATGAAAATTTATCGTGGTTGATCTTTGCTATAACCCATAACCTTACACCTCGGCCGGAATACTGTTAATCTATGGCTGATGTATTAATTGCCCACGATTGTGATTTATAATTGCGCGGAAGAGTTCTCGCCGCTTTATCCGAGGATCGGCTCATCACGCTCCGCGCTTTTATTAACCGGTGTGTAATGAAAATGCGTGACCGAAAAATTTCCAGTGGGTGAACGAGCGTGAAGGGAACCAGGATATCCTTTCCCAAGAAATTGGCAGAGAGAGCCCTAAGGATCATTCGAGCATGGAGATGCGAATCCACCACGATGCCGTGAAGCGGGCAGGCCGATCAAAACCAGCAAAAATCGGCATATCTGCATAAACTGGCATGACAATGAACCAAGATCGTAGATGAAGATTGCATGCGTTTTTTCGCATAACTTTCCATCGTTCAACCGTGGCCGACGCACCAGTATCGGCGACAACAGAGGAAAAAGAAGAGAAGCCATTGCGATTACGATGCCATAGACGTGGGGGCACGTAGACGAATGTTAATTCGAGTGGACGTGGCTCGATGAACAAGTAAGATAAACGTGATAAAGCTTATGAAGCTAGCATGGATCGTGAAAGTAACTCGCAAGTCTTTCGAGGACGTCCCTTGATATCTGATAAACTGATTGACTTGTAAAGAAACCTTTACTGTAGAGAATGAAGGAGGATTAGAAATTGATATTCTTGTAATTAAATAGATAATTTAAATTTGAGATTGAAATTGAAAAGAGAAAATTAAATTGTGGTGTATTTTTTTTTTTTTTTATATTGTGATGATTCATGAAGCAAGAAATATTTGTATTGAATTTATAAAATAAGTAATTTTTTTATTCTTTATTTTCCTATTTATTTTCATATTTTTATAGTATCAAAGTAAAATAATAAGTGTTTGTCAATTCAATTTATGATATATCAATTTATCAAAGTATATTTAAAAGTATATCAAATATAGAATTTATTTATTCTTTTAAATATAAAGTACCTAACATCGATATTAAAATAATTATTATCGTAATTATTATATACACTTATTGACAAAAATTAGGGAACAAAATAGTTTTCCAAAAATTGTCACTTACTTTGCTTCTTGTGATTCATAAGTCAAACTGTAAAAACTGTACATCACAATAAAGTAATATTGAACTGAATATTATTTGTACACCAAAATTCTTAAATAATTACTTACTTTGTTTCTTACTTCGTTATCAATAAAACGAAAAATAATTCATATAAAACATAGAAAGATTCTATTTCTCGTTCTAAAATAACGAATAAACAAAATACGATCCGAAATATATGCATCAATACGCCAATACCTCTGGAATCCTTCGCGTACAATATGCGAGAGTTAAAATCAAAGCCCTACGGATAAACAATCGAAATTGCAGACATGCAAGAAGCAAAGAAAACGCTTGGTAGGCAGGGGGATGCAATCGCTGGACGTAGGCGGGAGGGGGGAGGGAAGGGAAGGGTTTTTTTCTCGGTTTTCGACGATGATCTCTCAACGTTGTCCCGAATTCCAAAGACAATGGGGCCCCTCCGGGGCAACCGAGGGAGGTCGAGAGCTGATCCTCGCCGTATCCTTGCACTCTCTTGCCTCTCTGCATTACATAATATCGAAACGACCTTGCGTTCCGTCGTACCACCTGCGGCAGGACTGCACACGTACACTTGGTGTACAACTTCCGCTCGGAACCCTCTCCCCACCCCCTCCCCCCTCTCTCTATCTCTCTCTCTTTCTCCTCCATCCTCCTTCATCTCCTTTCCTTCGCCTTCTCTCCTTTCGCAACCTTTTCCACCGTCTCTGGCCCGACCTTTCGGTCTCCGTTCCACGCCCGGCTCCGTGCATTCTGCCCCGTGCCTTTTTCTTCTCTTACCACTATTTTTGCTTTCGTCGGAAGAAAAAGGGGCCGGTGGATGAATAGAAGGCGCGCACAAGGCAGAGGAACGAGCAGGAGGAGGACGCCAGCAACAGGTTTTGGCGGACAAACAGGAGACCGGGTGAGTCGTGAGTCAAGA